>NC_088238.1:2878664-2913975 GCF_036934945.1 Oncorhynchus masou masou | reverse complement strand
TGACTGGCTGGTTATCACTCACTCTCCTGTCTCTGACTGGCTGGTTGTCACTCACTCTCCTGTCTCTGACTGGCTGGTTGTCACTCACTCTCCTCTCTCTGACTTGCTGGTTGTCACTCACTCTCCTCTCTCTGACTGGCTGGTTGTCACTCACTCTCCTTTCTCTGACTGGCTGGTTGTCACTCACTCTCCTGTCTCTGACTGGCTGGTTGTCACTCACTCTCCTGTCTCTGACTGGCTGGTTGTCACTCACTCTCCTGTCTCTGACTGGCTGGTTGTCACTCACTCTCCTTTCTCTGACTGGCTGGTTGTCACTCACTCTCCTGTCCCTGACTGGCTGGTTGTCACTCACTCTCCTGTCTCTGATTGGCTGGTTGTCACCCACTCCTCTCTCTGACTGGCTGGTTGTCACTTACTCTCCTGTCTCTGACTGAGTAGTTGTAGATGAAAGTGCATAATTGGCGTACATTAATGTCATAAATAGACAAGATGTTCAGTTTCTTAAACACAAGTGCAGATGGAGCCAGGTAATTAGAGGTGGCTAGTCTAGCAAATGTATTTTGTATGATGGAGGCTTATGTACTGCCCCAATACTACAGTAAATATGGGTAAATTAAAGTGAAGGCTGTGTTGTCAGGGCTGTGAAGGCTGTGTTGTCAAGGCTGTGAAGGCTGTGTTGTCAGGGCTGTGAAGGCTATGTTGTCAGGGCTGTGAAGGCTGTGTTGTCAGGGCTGTGAAGGGTGTGTTGTCAGGGCTGTGTTGTCAGGGCTGTGAAGGCTGTGTTGTCAGGGCTGTGAAGGCTGTGTTGTCAGGGCTGTGAAGGCTGTGTTGTCAGGGCTGTGAAGGCTGTGTTGCTTAGGGAACCATAGGGAACAGGGTGCTGTTTGACCAGGGCCCCATAGGGAACAGGGTGCTGTTTGACCAGGGCCCCATAGGGAACAGGGTGCTGTTTGACCAGGGCCCCATAGGGAACAGGGTGCTGTTTGACCAGGGCCCCATAGAGAACAGGGTGCTGTTTGACCAGGGCCCCATAGGGAACAGGGTGCTGTTTGACCAGGGCCCCATAGGGAACAGGGTGCTGTTTGACCAGGGCCCATAGAGAACAGGGTGCTGTTTGACCAGGGCCCCATAGAGAACAGGGTGCTGTTTGACCAGGGCCCCATAGAGAACAGGGTGCTGTTTGACCAGGGCCCCATAGGGAACAGGGTGCTGTTTGACCAGGGCCCCATAGGGAACAGGGTGCTGTTTTACCAGGGCCCCATAGGGAACAGGGTGCTGATTGACCAGGACCCCATAGGGAACAGGGTGCTGTTTGACCAGGGCCCATAGGGTACAGGGTGCTGTTTGACCAGGGCCCCATAGGGAACAGGGTACTGTTTGACCAGGGCCCCATAGGGAACGGGGTGCTGTTTGACCAGGGCCCATAGGGAACGGGGTGCTGTTTGACCAATGCCCCATAGGGAACAGGGTGCTGTTTGACCAGGGCCCCATAGGGAACAGGGTGCTGTTTGACCAGGGCCCCATAGGGAACCGGGTGCTGTTTGACCAGGGCCCATAGGGAACAGGGTGCTGTTTGACCAGGGCCCCATAGGGAACAGGGTGCTGTTTGACCAGGGCCCCATAGGTAACAGGGTGCTGTTTCACCAGGGCCCCATATGGAACAGGGTGCTGTTTGACCAGGGCCCCATAGGGAACAGGTTGCTGTTTGACCAGGGCCCCATAGGGAACTGGGTGCTGTTTCACCAGGGCCCATAGGGAACTGGGTGCTGTTTGACCAGGGCCCATAGGGAACAGGGTGCTGTTTGACCAGGGCCCATAGGGAACTGGGTGCTGTTTGACCAGGGCCCATAGGGAACTGGGTGCTGTTTGACCAGGGCCCATAGGGAACTGGGTGCTGTTTGACCAGGCCCCATAGGGAACTGGGTGCTGTTTCACCAGGGCCCGAATGGGGAATAAAGTGTTATTTGCGACACATCCATTGTGTTTAATCTTTCAATTTACTAGAATGTTCTCTATCTCAAAAGTACTGAAAGCCGTTTCATAACTTGACCAATCCCTGTCTCGATCGATACAGAGGTGAAAGTGTAGGCTTTTACAAGGCTGACAGACTAAAAGCTCGTGGTATTTGTGGTGGCCTTGACTCGGGGGAACTCATTCAACAGCGTTGTACTGGATTTCTTTGGTACAGGATGTCTAACATGTCTAACATGAATGGAGAGGCCACAGGGTGCAGATGTCATTTCAACATCTACTTTTGATTTACATTTGGTTGAGTTGTCAACTAAGGTGAATTCAACAACAAAACATTCACCATGTCATTGGATAGAGTTTCAAAGTTGGGTGAAAAAACCCCCGCAATGCCCTTATGTTGTTGACTTGATGCAAATCCAATTAGTTTTCCACGTTGAACATCATCACATAGATTTTTGGGGATGAAATGATGTGAAAACAACATTGATTCAACTAGTTTTTGCCCTGTGGGGAGGGAGAGAGAGTATAGTGGGGAATCAGAGAGACAGTAATATATATATATATATATATATATATATATATATATATATAGAGAGAGAGAGAGAGAGAGAGAGAGAGAGAGAGAGAGAGAGAGAGAGAGAGAGAGAGAGAGAGAGAGAGAGAGAGAGAGAGAGAGAGAGAGAGAGAGAGAGAGAGAGAGAGAGAGAGAGAGAGAGAGAGAGAGAGAGAGAGAGAGAGAGAGAGAGAGAGAGAGAGAGAGAGAGAAATAGAGAATAGAGAGGACGAGGGAGAGCCAGTATTCTACTGACAGTCCTCCTCTCCTCATCCTCTCCTCTCTGCCATCTGGCTTGGAGACTCCCTTGGCTCCTCTCCTCATCCTCTCCTCTCTGCCATCTGGCTTGAAGACTCCCTTGGCTCCTCTTGTCCCCTCATGTCCATGCCTTTTGACATGGGACAAAACACAACACCAAACCATAACTATGAAGAAGTTAAACAAGTACGCTTATTATCTATCAAATAGCAATCAGTCTGTTTTTAGTTTTTCTCAACATCTCCTCTTCATCTGTCATTAGATGTAGGTAGAAATAATTGTGGCTCCAGTGTTTCCCTTCAGGGGAAATCACTGTGGTAGGCGTTTATGCTTCACAGAAGTGGAAAACATATCGTCCTGGAGGAATTTAAACTCAGGCTGAGTCTGGCCCCAGACCCAACATGATGAATGACCCTCACAGCCAGGAATGAGAGAGAAGGGGGGGATGAGAGAGAGAGGAGGGAGATGAGGCAGAGAGAGAAGGGATGAGGAGTAGAAGAGAGAGAGAAGAACCTCAGGCAGGTGGATGCATGGCGATGGTGTTCTGGACCAACTGAAGCTAATGTTTCCCTTCAGATTCTTACTCCATATGTTGTGTATCTCCCATCTCCTCTTCCTCTCTTCCTCCACCTCATCCTATCTCCTTCCTCCTCTTCCTCTCTCCCCCCTCCTCTTCCTCTCCATCCTCCTCCTCTTCCTCTCTCATTCCTCCTCTTCCTCTCTCCCTCCACCTTGTCCTCTCTCCTTCCTCCTCTTCCTATCTCCCCTCCTCTTCCTCTCCATCCTCCTCCTCTTCCTCTCTCATTACTCCTCTTCCTCTCTCCCTCCACCTTGTCCTCTCTCCTTCCTACTCTTCCTCTCTCACTCCTCCTCTTCCTCTCTCCCTCTACCACGTCCTCTGTCTTGCCTCCTCTTCCACTCTCCCACCTCCTCTTCCTCTCTCCCTCCACCTCATCCTCTCTCCCTCTACCGCGTCCTCTCTCCCACCTCTTCTTCCTCTCTCCCTCCACCTCATCCTCTTTCCTCTCTCCATCCACCTCCTCCTTTCTCCCTCCTCCTCTTCCTCTCTCCCTCCACCTCATCCTCTGTCTTGTCTCCTCTTCCACTCTCCCACCTCCTCTTTCTCTCTCCCACCTCCTCTTTCTCTCTCCTTCCTCCTCTTATTCTCCCCCTCCTCTTTCTCTCTACCGCCACCTCTTCCTCTCACCCTCCTCCTCTTCCTTTCGCCCTCCTCGTTTTCCTTTTGCCCTCCTCCTCTTCCTCTCTCCCTCCTCACTCCCTCCTCTACTTCTCTCCCTTTTCCTCTTCCTGTCTCCCTCCTCCTCTTCCTGTCTCCCTCCTCTTCCTGTCTCCCTCCTCTTCCTCTCTCCCTCTTCCTCTCTCCCTCCTCCTCCTCCTCTCTCCCTTCCTCTTCCTCTCGCCCTCCTTCTCTTCCTCTCTTCCTCCTCCTCTCGACCGCCACCTCTTCCTCTCACCCTCCTCCTCTTCCTTTCACCCTCCTCGTCTTCCTTCTGCCCTCCTCCTCCTCCTCTTCCTGCCTCCCTCCTCACTCCCTCCTCTACTTCTCTCCCTTCTCCTCTTCCTCCTCTTCCTGTCTCCCTCCTCCTCTTCCTCTCTCCCTCCTCCTCTTCCTCTCTCCCTCCTCCTCTTCCTCTCTCCTTCCTCCTATTCATCTCTCCCTTCTTCTCTTCATCTCTCCCTTCTTCTCTTCATCTCTCGCTCCCTCTTCCCCCAGTAGTCATGTAGACTACTGGACTGGAAGGGGTGGGGACACAGAGACAGTCATGTAGACTACTGGACTGGAAGGGGTGGGGACACAGAGACAGTCATGTAGACTACTGGACTGGAAGGGGTGGGGACACAGAGACAGTCATGTAGAATACTGGACTGGAAGAGTTGAGGGCACACAGACAGTCATGTAGACTACTGGACTGGAAGAGGAGGGGACACAGAGACAGTCATGTATACCAGACTACTGGACTGGAAGGGGTGGGGACACAGAGACAGTCATGTAGACTACTGGACTGGAAGAGTTGGGGACACAGAGACAGTCATGTAGACTACTGGACTGGAAGGGGTGGGGACACAGAGACAGTCATGTAGACTACTGGACTGGAAGGGTGGAGACACAGAGACAGTCGTGTAGACTACTGGACTGGAAGAGGTGGGGACACAGAGACAGTCATGTAGACTACTGGACTGGAAGGGTGGGGACACAGAGACAGTCATGTAGACTACTGGACTGGAAGGGTGGGGACACAGAGACAGTCATGTAGACTACTGGACTGGTAGAGGTGGGGACACAGAGACAGTCATGTAGACTACTGGACTGGTAGAGGTGGGGACACAGAGACAGTCATGTAGACTACTGGACTGGAAGGGTGGGGACACAGAGACAGTCATGTAGACTACTGGACTGGAAGAGGTGGGGACACAGAGACAGTCATGTAGACTACTGGACTGGAAGGGTGGGGACACAGAGACAGTCATGTAGACTACTGGACTGGAAGAGGAGGGGACACAGAGACAGTCATGTATACCAGACTACTGGACTGGAAGAGGTGGGGACACAGAGACAGTCATGTAGACTACTGGACTGGAAGGGGTGGGGACACAGAGACAGTCATGTAGACTACTGGACTGGAAGAGGAGGGGACACAGAGACAGTCATGTATACCAGACTACTGGACTGGAAGAGGTGGGGACACAGAGACAGTCATGTATACCAGACTACTGGACTGGAAGGGGTGGAGACACAGAGACAGTCATGTATACCAGACTACTGGACTGGAAGGGGTGGGGACACAGAGACAGTCATGTAGACTACTGGACTGGTAGAGGTGGGGACACAAAGACAGTCATGTATACTAGACTACTGGACTGTAAGCGGTGGGGACACAGAGACAGTCATGTAGACTACTGGACTGTTAGCTCCACTGGCTAGCTCCATGCTGTTAGCTCTACTGGCTAGCTCCATGCTGTTAGCTCCACTGGCTAGCTCCATGCTCCATGCTATTAGCTCCACTGGCTAGCTCCATGCTGTTAACTCCACTGGCTAACTCCATGCTGTTAACTCCAAAGGATAGCTCCACGCTGTTATCGCGACTGGCTAGCTCCATGTTCTTAGCTCCACTGGCTAACTCCATGCTGTTAGCTCCACTGGTTAAATTCATGCTGTTGCTACACTGGCTAACTCCATGCTGTTAAAACCTGTTGAAACTCTGTGGGCGCTATATCATTTTTGGATAAAAAGACGTGCCCGTTTTAAGCGCAATATTTTGTCACAAAAAGATGCTCGACTATGCATATAATTGGTAGCTTTGGAAAGAAAACACTCTGACGTGTCCAGAACTGCAAAGATATTCTCTGTGCGTGCCCTAGAACGTGAGCTACAGGCAAAACCAAGATGAGACGGCATCCAGGAAATGAGCAGGATTTTTGAGGCTCCGTTTTCCATTGTCTCCTTATATGGCTGTGAATGCGAGAGGAGTGAGTCTGCCCTTTCTGTCGTTTCCCCAAGGTGTCTGCAGCATTGTGACGTATTTGTAGGCATATCATTGGAAGATTGACCATAAGAGACCACATTTACCAGGTGTCCGCCCGGTGTCCTGCGCCGAAATTGGTGCGCAAAACTCAGCTGCAAGTATTTTTCCATGGAATTCAGAGAAGAAAGCAGGCTTCCACGAACGATATATCAATGAAGAGATATGTGAAAAAACACCTTGAGGATTGATTCCAAACAACGTTTGCCATGTTTCGGTCGATATTATGGAGTTAATTCGGAAAAAGTTTGACGTTGTAGGTGACTGAATTTTCGGTTCGTTTCGGTAGCCAAATGTGATGTACAAAACGGAGCGAATTCTCCTACACAAAGACGCTTTCAGGAAAAACTGAACATTTGCTATGTAACTGAGAGTCTCCTCATTGAAAACATCCGAAGCTCTTCAAAGGTAAATGATTTTATTTATTTGGTTATCTGGTTTTTGTGAAAATGTTGCGTGCTAAATGCTACTCAAAATGCTAAGCTAGCTTAGCATACTCTTACACAAATTAGTGAATTGCTATGGTTCAAAAGCATATTTTGAAAATCTGAGATGACAGTGTTGTTAAGAAAAGGCTAAGCTTGAGAGTAGGTGCATTATTTTCATTTTATTTGTGATTTTCGTTAACGTTGCGTTATGCTAATGAGCCTGAGGCTTTAGTCACGATCCCGGATCCAACTCCATGCTGTTAGCTCCACTGGTTAAATTCATGCTGTTGCTACACTGGCTAACTCCATGCAGTCTCCACATGAACTCTGTACCGGTACCCCCTGTATATAGCCTCCACATGAACTCTGTAACGGTACCCCCTGTATATAGCCTCCACACTGACTCTGTACCGGTACACCCTGTATATAGCCTCCACACTGACTCTGTACCGGTGCTCCCTGTATATAGCCTCCACATTGACTCTGTACCGGTGCCCCCTGTATATAGCCTCCACATTGACTCTGTACTGGTACCCCCTGTATATAGCCTCCACATTGACTCTGTACCGGTACCCCCTGTATATAGTCTCCACATTGACTCAGTACCGGTACCCCCAGTGTATAGTCTCCACATTGACTCTGTTCCTGTACCCCCTGTATATAGCCTCCACATTGACTCAGTACCGGTACGCCCTGTATATAGTCTCCACATTGACTCTGTACCGGTACCCCCTGTATATAGCCTCCACATTGACTCAGTACCGGTACCCCCTGTATATAGCCTCCACATTGACTCTGTACCGGTACCCCCTGTATATAGCCTCCACATTGACTCTGTACTGGTACCCCCTGTATATAGCCTCCACATTGACTCTGTACCGGTACCCCCTGTATATAACCTCCACATTGACTCTGTACCGGTACCCCCTGTATATAGCCTCCACATTGACTCTGTACTGGTACCCCCTGTATATAGTCTCCACATTGACTCTGTACCGGTACCCCCTGTATATAGTCTCGTTACTGTTATTTTATTTTTGCTCTTTAATTATTTATTTTTCAATTTTCTAAAATGTTTTATTGATTTACTTTTTTGTTCAGTTTATTTTAGTAAATACTGTCTTAACACTTATTTTTCTTTAAACCGCCTTGTTGGTTAAGGGTTTGTAGGTAAGCATTTCACTGTAAGGTCTCCCCATTCTGCAGATTGTTTGAGATGAGGTCCCTTGGTCTGCCTTTCATTCTATCCCTGCAGATTGTTTGAGATGAGGTCCCTTGGTCTGCCTTTCATTCTATCCCTGCAGATTGTTTGAGATGAGGTCCCTTGGTCTGCCTTTCATTCTATCCCTGCAGATTGTTTGAGAGGTCCCTTGAGGTCTTTCATGGTCTTTGGTCTGATTGTTTCTGGTTTTTCATTCTACCTCTGCAGATTGTTTGAGATGAGGTCCCTTATCTTTTTTTCTCTGCAGAAATATAAGCTGTTTAGCTTGTTTGATGGATCAAATGAAAATGCCCTTAAAGGACTGAATTTCATTCTATCTGAACAACTGTTTGAGTGTGTCTTCAGGCTGCCTTTGACCTTCAACCAAAGTTATTGTTGTAAGAGCCAAACCTTTTGGACATTTTTGGTCACATTTTCACATAAATAGTGACATCACGGCGTAATTGGATTGTTGTACAACGGAGGTTGAGGATCTGTGAATGCCGATTTAAAAAGATTCTTCTATATGAGAACCACAACATTTCCAAAATACATCAGCCATCTAATGTTTGAGATGTCTCACTAATCTGGTTGCCAATTGTTTACCTTTGTAGATATAATTTCTTGTAAACTGAACAAAAATATAAATCCAACATATAAATTGTTGGTTCCATTTTTATGAGATGAAATAAAATATCCCAGAAATGTTCAATACGCACAAATAAAACTGGTTTTATCTCCCTGTTAGATTGAGCATTTCTCCAAGAGAATCCATCCATCTGACAGGTGTGGTATATCAAGAAACTGATTAAACAGCATGATCATTACACAGATGACTTGTACTGAGGACAATACAAGGCCACTTAAAATGTGCAGTTTTTGTCACACAACACAATGCCACAGATGTCTCAAGTTTTGAGGGGATGTGCAATTGGCATGCTGACGGCAGGAATGTCCACCAGAGCTGTTGTCAGAGAATTTAATGTTCATTTATCTACAATAAACCACCACCAACGTTGTTTTGAAAATGTGACTGTGGCTGTTCACAACCACAGACCACGTTGTTACCAGGGAAAGGTCACAACCACAGGACCAGAGGCCAATACCAGGACCTCCACATCTTTTTCTTCACCACCACAGCCACGTGTAACCACGCCAACCCAGGACCTCCACATCTGGCTTCACAACCACAGACCATGGATCAAATGAAAATGCCACTTAAAGGACTGAATTACGCCAACAGGACCTCCACATCTGGCCTCACAACCACAGACCACGTGTAACCACGCCAACCCAGGACCTCCACATCTGGCTTCACAACCACAGACCACGTGTGTAAGAGGACCTCCACATCTTTTGGACATTTTTTCACAACCACAGACCACGTGTAACCACGCCAACCCAGGACCTCCACATCTGGCTTCACAACCACAGACCACGTGTAACCACGCCAACCCAGGACCTCCACATCTGGCTTCACAACCACAGACCACGTGTAACCACGCCAACCCAGGACCTCCACATTCACAACCACAGACCACGTGTAACCACGCCAACCCAGGACCTCCACATCTTCACAACCACAGACCACGTGTAACCACGCCAACCCAGGACCTCCACATCTGGCTTCACAACCACAGACCACGTGTAACCACGCCAACCCAGGTCTGAGACCAGCCACCTGGACAGCTGATTATACTGAGGATTATTTCTGTCTGTAATAAAGCCCTTCTGTTTGGAAAAAACTCATTCTGATTGGCTGGGCCTGGCTCCCCAGTGGGTGGGCCTGGCTCCCCAGTGGCTGGGCCTATGCCCTCCCAGGCCCATCAACGGCTACGCCCCTGCCCAGTCATGTGAAATCCATAGATTATGGCCTAATGAATTTATTTCAATCGACTGATTTCCTTATATGAACTTTAACTCAGTAAAATCTTTGAAATTGTTCCATGTTGCATTAACATGGTAAAATTGGTAAGCAAGTTCGGTCTAAAAAATGTATGTTCGCCCCCAAAAATTACAAAACTGATTTTCACCAATTCAAATGAATTTATTGTGTTAGTCATTTCATTATTCTTATAACTAAACCAAATATATTTCATAATTCAATAATTCAAAGATTTGTGTGTATTGTTGTGAATTGTTAGATACTGCTGCACTGTTGGAACTAGGAACACAAGCATTTCATTACACCCGCAATAACATCTGCTAAATATGTGTATGTGACCAATAACATCTGTTAAATATGTGACCAATAACGTCTGCTAAATATGTGACCAATAACATCTGTTAAATATGTGACCAATAACATCTGCTAAATATGTGACCAAAAACATCTGCCAAAATATGTGACCAATAACATCTGTTAAATATGTGACCAATAACATCTGCTAAATATGTGACCAATAACATCAGCTAAAAATGTGACCAATAACATCTTTTAAATATGTGACCAATAACATCTGCTAAATATGTGACCAATAACATCTGCTAAATATGTGACCAATAACATCTGCTAAATATGTGACCAATAACATCTGTTAAATATGTGTATGTGACCAATAACATCTGCTAAATATGTGTATGTGACCAATAACATCAACTGAATATGTGTATGTGACCAATAACATTTGATTTGATTTGAAAGGGCATCCTGTGTTGGCTAACATAGTTGAGAAAGTTGAGCCAACGGCCATGGCCATTATTTCCAGAGACACACAACATCCTGAGACCAACCAACCAACAACAACCTCAAAGGGAGTCTGAGCCAAGGCAACACAACCCCCGTACCCCTGGACAACACAAGCAGCCTGAGAAAAGGACCAGCAAACCCCCAGGACCTCCACCCAGAGAGACAGTTATGCTCCAGTCGCATCCATGGGAAGCACCCACACGCCCCATCCAACAGAACCAGAACAGAGATCCAGAACAGTCAGCAGAGAGAATCCCAGGAGCCCAGCCAGAGAGCTATGCTGAGATAACCCGTAGGTCTTCAAAAACCCTGCAGCATCTCTAATCTTCATCAGAGAAGACAACATCATCATCATCTTCAGTTGAGTGACGCGTTCGGTTTTTGTTTGATTCATTTTATTGTTATTCATTTTATGTGTTATTTAATCATGTCTCTATTAGAATGATTATTCCATGGAAACATCTGCTACCCATAATAGTGGTGCTCAGATGGGGAGAAAGGCTTCTCCATGGAAACTGGGCTTGCTACCCATAATAGTGGTGCTCAGGGCGGGGAGAAAGGCCTCCATGGAAACATCTGTAGCTTGCTACCCATAATAGTCGTGCTCAGAGCGTTGTGAAATCCGTAGCTTATGGCCTAATGAATTTATTTCAATCATCTATATGGAGCTTTAACCCATAATAGTCGTGCTCAAATTGTTCCAGTTGCATTAACATGGTAAACATCCGTAAGCAAGTTCGGCTCTAAAAAATGTATGCGTCTCCATGGAAACATCTGTAGCTTGCTACCCATAATAGTGAATGCTCAGAGCGTTGGGGAGAAAGGCATTATTCCATGGAAACATCCAGCTTGCTACCCATAATAGTGGTGCTCAGAGCGTTGGGGAGAAAGGCTTCTCCATGGAAATATCTGTAGCTTGCTACCCATAATAGTGGTGCTCAGTGCGTTGGGGAGAAAGGCTTCTCCATGGAAACATCTGTAGCTTGCTGCCCATAGCATTTCGTTAGAGCGTTGGGGAGAAATCTCTCCATGGAAACATGTGTAGCTTGACCCATAATATCGTGCTCAGAGCGACGGGGAGAAACATCTCCATGGAAACATATAGCTTGCTACCCATAATAGTGGTGCTCAGATATGGGAGAAAGGCATCTCCATGGAAACATCCGTAGCTTGCTACCCATAATAGTGTGCTCAGAGCGTTGTAAAATGGAGCTACCCAAAATGTGCCAAGCGTTGGGGAGAAATCTTTTGGAAATATGGACCAATAACATCTCAGAATATGGGAGAAAGGCATCTCCATGGAAATATCTGTGACCCATAATAGTCGTGCTCAGAGCGTGACCGGAGAAAGGCGTCTCCATGGAAATATCTGTAGCTTGCTACCCATAATAGTGGTGCTGGCCGGGGAGAAAGGCGTCTCCATGGAAACATCTGTAGCTTGCTACCCATAACATCAGAGCGTTGGGGAGAAATTCTCCATGGAAACATCTGTAGCTTGCTACCCATAATAGTGGTGATTCAGAGCGCGGGGAGAAAGGCGCATGGAAACATCTGTAGCTTGCTAACATCGTTCAGAGCGTTGGGGAGAACGGCCTCCATGGCCATTATTGCTCCAGAGAAACATCCATGGAAACATCTGTAGCTTGCTACCCATAATAACCTCAGAGTGAGGAGGTGCTCAGGAAACACTTGCCCCCGTCATGACTCAGAGGCAGGAGAAAGGGTCTCCATGGAAACATCCAGCTTGCTAACCATAATAGACAGTGCTCAGAGCGTTGGGGAGAAAGGCGTATCCAACAGAACAGTAGAGAATCCATGGAAACATCCAACAGACCCATAATAGAGATCCAGAGCGTTGGGGAGAAAGGCTTCTCCATGGAAATATCCAGCTTGAGAGCATATAGTGGTGCTAAGCGTTGGGGAGAAAGGCTTCTCCATGGAAACATCTGTAGCTTGCTGCCCTAATCTTCATCCATCATCATCATCTTAGTTGGTGCTCAGAGCGTTGGGGAGGCGTCTCCATGGAAACAGCTACCCATAATAGTCGTGCTCAGATTCATTTTATTTGTCTCCATGGAAACATCTGTAGCTTGCTACCCATAATAACGTGCTCAGAGCGTTGGGGAGAAAGGCGTATCCATGGAAACATCTGTAGCTTGCTACCCATAATAGTGGTGCTCAGAGCGTTGGGGAGAAAGGCTTCTCCATGGAAATATCTGTAGCTTGCTACCCATAATAGTGGTGCTCAGAGCGTTGGGGAGAAAGGCTTCTCCATGGAAACATCTGTAGCTTGCTGCCCATAATAGTCGTGCTCAGAGCGTTGGGGAGAAAGGCTTCTCCATGGAAATATCTGTAGCTTGCTACCCATAATAGTCGTGCTCAGAGCGTTGGGGAGAAAGGCGTCTCCATGGAAACATCTGTAGCTTGCTACCCATAATAGTCGTGCTCAGAGCGCAGGGAGAAAGGCGTCTCCATGGAAACATCTGTAGCTTGCTAACCATAATAGTCGTGCTCAGAGCGTTGGGGAGAAAGGCTTCTCCATGGAAATATCTGTAGCTTGCTACCCATAATAGTGGTGCTCAGAGCGTTGGGGAGAAAGGCTTCTCCATGGAAACATCTGTAGCTTGCAACCCATAATAGTGGTCCTCAGAGCGCAGGGAGAAAGGCGTCTCCATGGAAACATCTGTAGCTTGCTACCCATAATAGTCGTGCTCAGAGCGTTGAGGAGAAAGGCGTCTCCATGGAAACATCCGTAGTTTGCTACCCATAATAGTGGTGCTCAGAGCGTTGGGGAGAAAATCTCCATGGAAACATCTGTAGCTTGCTACCCATAATAGTGGTGCTCAGATGGGGAGAAAGGCGTCTCCATGGAAACATCCGTAGCTTGCTACCCATAATAGTGGTGCTCAGAGCGTGGGGAGAAAGGCTTCTCCATGGAAACATCCGTAGCTTGCTACCCATAATAGTCGTGCTCAGAGCGTTGGTGAGAAAGGCGTCTCCATGGAAACATCCGTAGCTTGCTACCCATAATAGTCGTGCTCAGAGCGTTGGGGAGAAAGGCTTCTCCATGGAAATATCTGTAGCTTGCTACCCATAATAGTCATGCTCAGAGCGCGGGGAGAAAGGCGTCTCCATGGAAATATCTGTAGCTTGCTACCCATAATAGTCGTGCTCAGAGCGTTGGGAGAAAGGCGTCTCCATGGAAACATCTGTAGCTTGCTACCCATAGTAGTCGTGCTCAGAGCGTTGGGGAGAAACTCATCAACTCACATATTATTTATTTCCATATATGGTTGAATAACAACATTTCAGACCCTGAGTTAAAAATGTAATTGTGACATAGACTAAATACCCTAGAATAGAATATATACACATATGAGATGAGTAAAGGGAAAATATGTAAACATTATTAAAGTGACTAGTGTTCCATTATTATAGTGACTAGTGTTCCATTATTAAAGTGTCCAGTGATTTCCAGTCTATGTCAATGTGGCAGCAGCCTCTTTGGGGCAGGGTTCTGTAACTGGCTGGTGGCTGCCTACTGTAGTGATGGCTGTTTGACAGTCTGATGGTCTTGAGATGGAAGCTGTTTTTCAGTCTCTCGGGCCCAGCTTTGATGCACCTGTACTGACCTCGCCTTCTAGATGTTTGCGGGGTGAACAGGCACTGGCTCGGGTGGTTGTTGTCCTTGATAATCATTTTGGCCTTCCTGTGACATTTACAGACCAACAAAATACCCCAGTAGACTCCATAAACAATATTATCACCAATATTTATTGAATGTTTATCTTAGGTGACTTTATTAAGTATTGACTGTATTTAAATCCTCTGCTAACGATAGAAAAACTATTAAAACTCTGTTTTTTATTAAATTAATTCAAGATCCAACAACCTTTTCAGGATTGTCTCTTGGTGACACGTCCTGACAGGATTCTAAATGCAGGTGTTCTTCCAGACTGTGTCAGTGATCATTACATCATCTACTATGTCAGGAAAAGGAAGATACCTAAAGCATCACCCCTAAAAAATTAATTTATTTATTTAAGACAATGTACAAATGTAAATATTGATTATTTAATTGATGACTTGATACCTATAAACTGGCAAAGATCCCAACTAATCCCAACATCCCAGAATCCATGAGATGACTTTTTCACTGAATTCACAAAGGTTTGTGATAAACATTTTTTTTATTATTCTACATTTTGATTTCACCTTTATTTAACCAGGTAGACCAGTTGAGAACAAGTTCTCATTTACAATTGTGACCTGGCCAAGATAAAACAAAGCAGTGCGACACAAACAACAACAACACAGAGTTACACATAAACAAACATACAAACATGCACCTTGGAGAACAAGGGACCTGCCCTGGGTTGGCTCTGCCTTAGTACATCTGTTCAGAGACAGGGATACGCCCTGGGATAAGTACTGTAGAACCAAAGATACAACTGGCTGGGAGACAGGGATACACCCTGGGATAAGTACCATAGAACCAAAGATACAACTGGCTGGGAGACAGGGATACACCCTGGGATAAGTACTGTAGAACCAAAGATACAACTGGCTGGGAGACAGGGATACACCCTGGGATAAGTACCGTAGAACCAAAGATACAACTGGCTGGGAGACAGGGATACACCCTGGGATAAGTACCATAGAACCAAAGATACAACTGGCTGGGAGACAGGGATACACCCTGGGATAAGTACAGTAGAACCAAAGATACAACTGGCTGGGAGACAGGGATACACCCTGGGATAAGTACCATAGAACCAAAGATACAACTGGCTGGGAGACAGGGATACACCCTGGGATAAGTACAGTAGAACCAAAGATACAACTGGCTGGGAGACAGGGATACACCCTGGGATAAGTACCATAGAACCAAAGATACAACTGGCTGGGAGACAGGGATACACCCTGGGATAAGTACCGTAGAACCAAAGATACAACTGGCTGGGAGACAGGGATACACCCTGGGATAAGTACCATAGAACCAAAGATACAACTGGCTGGGAGACAGGGATACGCCCTGGGATAAGTACCGTAGAACCAAAGATACAACTGGCTGGGAGACAGGGATACACCTTGGGATAAGTACCGTAGAACCAAAGATACAACTGGCTGGGAGACAGGGATACGCCCTGGGATAAGTACCGTAGAACCAAAGATACAACTGGCTGGGAGACAGGGATACACCCTGGGATAAGTACTGTAGAACCAAAGATACAACTGGCTGGGAGACAGGGATACGCCCTGGGATAAGTACTGTAGAACCAAAGATACAACTGGCTGGGAGACAGGGATACGCCCTGGGATAAGTACCGTAGAACCAAAGATACAACTGGCTGGGAGACAGGGATACGCCCTGGGATAAGTACCGTAGAACCAAAGATACAACTGGCTGGGAGACAGGGATACACCCTGGGATAAGTACCGTAGAACCAAAGATACAACTGGCTGGGAGACAGTGATACACCCTGGGATAAGTACTGTAGAACCAAAGATACAACTGGCTGGGAGACAGGGATACACCCTGGGATAAGTACTGTAGAACCAAAGATACAACTGGCTGGGAGACAGGGATACACCCTGGGATAAGTACCGTAGAACCAAAGATACAACTGGCTGGGAGACAGGGATACGCCCTGGGATAAGTACCGTAGAACCAAAGATACAACTGGCTGGGAGACAGGGATACACCCTGGGATAAGTACCGTAGAACCAAAGATACAACTGGCTGGGAGACAGGGATACACCCTGGGATAAGTACCATAGAACCAAAGATACAACTGGCTGGGAGACAGGGATACGCCCTGGGATAAGTACTGTAGAACCAAAGATACAACTGGCTGGGAGACAGGGATACGCCCTGGGATAAGTACTGTAGAACCAAAGATACAACTGGCTGGGAGACAGGGATACACCCTGGGATAAGTACCGTAGAACCAAAGATACAACTGGCTGGGAGACAGGGATACGTCCTACTGGCAATCCTGTAGAACAGTTAAGAAACGCCACTAAAACTACAAACTACCTTCTTATATGGAAA
Source organism: Oncorhynchus masou masou (assembly GCF_036934945.1). Taxonomy (NCBI): domain Eukaryota; kingdom Metazoa; phylum Chordata; class Actinopteri; order Salmoniformes; family Salmonidae; genus Oncorhynchus; species Oncorhynchus masou. The sequence continues at coordinate 2,897,278 of NC_088238.1, read as the reverse complement.
GTATTACAAAGAGTAAATACGCAAATGACCTTTTAAAAGGGGTTAAATAATCAACCTAGTGAGTAAATAATCCTATACGTCTGACCAAAATCAACTGGCTGGGAGACCAGTGGATTTACTGTAGCTGATGTTTCAATCAGCATGTCTCGTCTGTTAGATCAAAGATACAACTGGCTGGAATAACAACGTCACCCTCAATTTCCATCCATGCCAGATGTACATGGAAGACCAGCACCCCATTAAGACTTCAGAAAGACTAAACCCACTGATATTCTACAGAAGTCAACGCTGGGACCAGCTGCCGACTGTCTAGTTCCAGTAGGTGTTTCTGTAAGTGTTTCCCACTGTTTCCTCTGCATGCTTAGAACCAAAGATCTTTAACAAAGCCTGGGATAAGTACAGTAGAATCAAAGATACCTGCTGACCATACTTCCTCCTGATAGGCCCATTAGTACCAGCTGACCATACTTCCTCCTGATAGGCCCATTATTACCAGCTGACCATACTTCCTCCTGATAGGCTCATTAGTACCAGCTGACCATACTTCCTCCTGATAGGCCCATTAGTACCAACTGACCATACTTCCTCCTGATAGGCCCATTAGTACCAACTGACCATACTTCCTCCTGATAGGCTCATTAGTACCAGCTGACCATAATGCCTCCTGATAGGATCATTAGAACCAGCCCTTTTAATGCCTAGGCCCAAAGATACAACTGGCTGGGGCCCATAAGAACCAGAACCCTTCACTAAGAGGTGTAATGCCCTGGGATAGGTACCATTAGAACCAGCCCTTCACTAAGAGGTGTAATGCCTCCTAATAGGCCCATTAGAACCAGCCCTTCACTAAGAGGTGTAAATGCCTCCTAATAGGCCCATTAGAACCAGAACCCTTCACTAAGAGGTGTAATGCCTCCTAATAGGCCCATTAGAACCAGCCCTTCACTAAGAGGTGTAATGCCCCTAATAGGCCCATTAGAACCAGCCCTTCACTAAGAGGTGTAATGCCTCCTAATAGGCCCATTAGAACCAGCCCTTCACTAAGAGGTGTAATGCCTCCTAATAGGCCCATTAGAACCAGCCCTTCACTAAAACTACAAACTACCTTCTTATATAAGTATTCACTAAGGTGTAATGCCTGACCTAATAGGCCCATTAGAACCAGCCCTTCACTAAGAGGTGTAATGCCTCCTAATAGGCCCATTAGAACCAGCCCTTCACTAAGAGGTGTAATGCCTCCTAATAGGCCCATTAGAACCAGCCCTTCACTAAGAGGTGTAATGCCCACTAATAGGCCCATTAGAACCAGCCCTTCACTAAGAGGTGTAATGCCTCCTAATAGGCCCATTAGAACCAGCCCTTCACTAAGAGGTGTAATGCCTCCTAATAGGCCCATTAGAACCATACCCTTCACTAAGAGGTGTAATGCCTCCTAATAGGCCCATTAGAACCAGCCCTTCACTAAGAGGTGTAATGCCTCCTAATAGGCCCATTAGAACCAGCCCTTCACTAAGAGGTGTAATGCCTCCTAATAGGCCCATTAGAACCAGCCCTTCACTAAGAGGTGTAATGCCTCCTAATAGGCCCATTAGAACCAGCCCTTCACTAAGAGGTGTAATGCCTCCTGATAGGCCCATTAGAACCAGCCCTTCACTAAGAGGTGTAATGCCTCCTAATAGGCTCATTAGAACCAGCGCTTCACAAAGAGGTGTAATGTGGGGTGTAACTGGGGGTAACAGGGTGAGGAGAGATCGATGGAGGATCTTGCTGTGACAGCAGCTGTTTATTGGATTGCAGCACAGAGAGGGAGGGAGGGAGGGAGGGAGGGAGGAAGGGAGAGAGAGAGACAGAGAGAGAGAGAGACAGAGAGAGAGAGAGACAGAGAGAGAGAGAGAGACAGAGAGAGAGAGACTGAGAGAGAGAGAGACAGAGAGACAGAGAGAGAGAGAGACAGAGCGAGAGAGAGGAGAGAGAGAGAGGAGAGAGAGAGCGAGAGAGAGGAGAGAGAGAGAGACAGAGAGAGAGACAGAGAGAGAGAGACAGAGAGAGAGAGAGAGAGAGAGAGAGAGACACAGAGAGAGAGAGAGAGAGAGAGAGAGAGAGAGAGAGAGAGAGAGACAGAGAGAGAGAGACAGAGAGAGAGAACTGCCTCCCAGGGTTCAGGACCTTCCTCCTCCGTCCTCCTTTATGGAACAGGCCACAGTATTAACATTTCAGCTGCAGCAGGGAAGCGTGTCGCTATTATCAGATGAAGAGAGATTCCTATTAGCAGCCAGACATTCCTATTATCAGATGAAGAGAGATTCCTATTAGCAGCCAGACATTCCTATTATCAGATGAAGAGAGATTCCTATTAGCAGTCAGACATTCCTATTATCAGATGAAGAGAGATTCCTATTAGCAGCCAGACATTCCTATTAGCAGCCAGACATTACTTTTATCAGATGAAGAGAGATTCCTATTAGCAGCCAGACATTCCTTTTATAAGATGAAGAGAGATTCCTATTAGCAGGCAGACATTCCTATTAGCAGCCAGACATTCCTATTAGCAGCCAGACATTCCATTTTTCAGGTGAAGAGAGATTCCTATTAGCAGTCAGACATTCCTATTATCAGATGAAGAGAGATTCCTATTAGCAGTCAGACATTCCTATTATCAGTCAGACATTCCTATTATCAGCCAGACATTCCTATTAGCAGTCAGACATTCCTATTATCAGTCAGACATTCCTATTAGCAGTCAGACATTCCTATTAGCAGTCAGACATTCCTATTAGCAGTCAGACATTCCTATTAGCAGTCAGACATTCCTATTAACAGTCAGACATTCCTATTAACAGTCAGACATTCCTATTATCAGTCAGACATTCCTATTAGCAGTCAGACATTCCTATTAGCAGTCAGACATTCCTATTAGCAGTCAGACATTCCTATTAACAGTCAGACATTCCTATTATCAGTCAGACATTCCTATTAGCAGTCAGACATTCCTATTATCAGTCAGACATTCCTATTAGCAGTCAGACATTCCTATTAGCAGTCAGACATCTCTATTAGCAGTCAGACATCCCTATTATCAGTCAGACATCCCTAATAGCAGTCAGACATCCCTAATAGCAGGCAGACATTCCTAATAGCAGTCAGACATCCCTATTAGCAGGCAGACATTCCTAATAGCAGGCAGACATCCCTAATAGCAGTCAGACATCCCTAATAGCAGGCAGACATTCCTAATAGCAGTCAGACATCCCTATTAGCAGGCAGACATTCCTAATAGCAGGCAGACATTCCTAATAGCAGGCAGACATCCCTATTAGCAGGCAGACATTCCTAATAGCAGGCAGACATCCCTATTAGCAGGCAGACATTCCTAATAGCAGGCAGACATCCCTAATAGCAGTCAGACATCCCTAATAGCAGGCAGACATTCCTAATAGCAGTCAGACATCCCTATTAGCAGGCAGACATTCCTAATAGCAGGCAGACATCCCTATTAGCAGGCAGACATTCCTAATAGCAGGCAGACATCCCTAATAGCAGTCAGACATCCCTAATAGCAGGCAGACATTCCTAATAGCAGTCAGACATTCCTATTATCAGTCAGACATTCCTATTAGCAGTCAGACATTCCTATTAGCAGTCAGACATCCCTATTAGCAGTCAGACATTCCTATTATCAGTCAGACATTCCTATTAGCAGTCAGACATTGCTATTAGCAGTCAGACATCCCTAATAGCAGTCAGACATTCCTATTAGCAGTCAGACATTCCTAATAGCAGTCAGACATTCCTATTATCAGTCAGACATTCCTATTAGCAGTCAGACATTCCTATTAGCAGTCAGACATCCTATTAGCAGTCAGACATTCCTAATAGCAGTCAGACATTCCTATTATCAGTCAGACATTCCTATTAGCAGTCAGACATTCCTATTAGCAGTCAGACATCCCTATTAGCAGTCAGACATTCCTATTAGCAGTCAGACATTCCTATTAGCAGTCAGACATTCCTATTAGCAGTCAGACATCCCTATTAGCAGTCAGACATCCCTATTAGCAGTCAGACATCCCTATTAGCAGTCAGACATCCCTAATAGCAGTCAGACATCCCTAATAGCAGGCAGACATTCCTAATAGCAGTCAGACATCCCTATTAGCAGGCAGACATTCCTAATAGCAGGCAGACATTCCTATTAGCAGTCAGACATTCCTATTAGCAGTCAGACATCCCTAATAGCAGTCAGACATCCCTATTAGCAGTCAGACATTCCTATTAGCAGTCAGACATTCCTATTAGCAGTCAGACATCCCTATTAGCAGTCAGACATCCCTATTAGCAGTCAGACATCCCTATTAGCAGTCAGACATTCCTATTAGCAGTCAGACATTCCTATTAGCAGTCAGACATTCCTATTAGCAGTCAGACATCCCTATTAGCAGTCAGACATCCCTATTAGCAGTCAGACATCCCTATTAGCAGTCAGACATTCCTATTAGCAGTCAGACATCCCTATTAGCAGTCAGACATCCCTATTAGCAGTCAGACATCCCTATTAGCAGTCAGACATCCCTATTAGCAGTCAGACATCTCTATTAGCAGTCAGACATCCCTATTAGCAGTCAGACATCCCTATTAGCAGTCAGACATCCCTATTAGCAGTCAGACGTCCCTATTAGCAGTCAGACGTCCCTATTAGCAGTCAGACGTCCCTTTTAGCAGTCAGACGTCCCTTTTAGCAGTCAGACGTCCCTTTTAGCAGTCAGACGTCCCTATTAGCAGTCAGACATCCCTATTAGCAGTCAGACATTCCTATTAGCAGTCAGACATCTCCCTTAGCAGTCAGACGTCCCTATTAGCAGTCAGACATCCCTATTAGCAGTCAGACATCCCTATTAGCAGTCAGACATCCCTATTAGCAGTCAGACATTCCTATTAGCAGTCAGACATCCCTATTAGCAGTCAGACATCCCTATTAGCAGTCAGACATCCCTATTAGCAGTCAGACGTCCCTATTAGCAGTCAGACGTCCCTTTTAGCAGTCAGACGTCCCTTTTAGCAGTCAGACGTCCCTATTAGAAGTCAGACATTCCTATTAGCAGTCAGACATCTCCCTTAGCAGTCAGACGTCCCTATTAACTGTCACACATTCCTTTTAGCAGTCAGACATCCCTATTAGCAGTCAGACATCTCCCTTAGCAGTCAGACGTCCCTATTAGCAGTCAGACATCCCTATTAGCAGTCAGACATCCCTATTAGCAGTCAGACATCCCTATTAACAGTCAGACATTCCTATTATCAGTCAGACATTCCTATTAGCAGTCAGACATTCCTATTATCAGTCAGACATTCCTATTATCAGTCAGACATTCCTATTAACAGTCAGACATTCCTATTATCAGTCAGACATTCCTATTAGCAGTCAGACATTCCTATTAACAGTCAGACATTCCTATTATCAGTCAGACATTCCTATTATCAGTCAGACATTCCTATTAACAGTCAGACATTCCTATTATCAGTCAGACATTCCTATTAGCAGTCAGACATTCCTATTATCAGTCAGACATTCCTATTAGCAGTCAGACATTCCTATTAGCAGTCAGACATCTCTATTAGCAGTCAGACATCCCTATTATCAGTCAGACATCCCTAATAGCAGTCAGACATCCCTAATAGCAGGCAGACATTCCTAATAGCAGTCAGACATCCCTATTAGCAGGCAGACATTCCTAATAGCAGGCAGACATCCCTAATAGCAGTCAGACATCCCTAATAGCAGGCAGACATTCCTAATAGCAGTCAGACATCCCTATTAGCAGGCAGACATTCCTAATAGCAGGCAGACATTCCTAATAGCAGGCAGACATCCCTATTAGCAGGCAGACATTCCTAATAGCAGGCAGACATCCCTATTAGCAGGCAGACATTCCTAATAGCAGGCAGACATCCCTAATAGCAGTCAGACATCCCTAATAGCAGGCAGACATTCCTAATAGCAGTCAGACATCCCTATTAGCAGGCAGACATTCCTAATAGCAGGCAGACATCCCTATTAGCAGGCAGACATTCCTAATAGCAGGCAGACATCCCTAATAGCAGTCAGACATCCCTAATAGCAGGCAGACATTCCTAATAGCAGTCAGACATTCCTATTATCAGTCAGACATTCCTATTAGCAGTCAGACATTCCTATTAGCAGTCAGACATCCCTATTAGCAGTCAGACATTCCTATTATCAGTCAGACATTCCTATTAGCAGTCAGACATTGCTATTAGCAGTCAGACATCCCTAATAGCAGTCAGACATTCCTATTAGCAGTCAGACATTCCTAATAGCAGTCAGACATTCCTATTATCAGTCAGACATTCCTATTAGCAGTCAGACATTCCTATTAGCAGTCAGACATCCCTATTAGCAGTCAGACATTCCTAATAGCAGTCAGACATTCCTATTATCAGTCAGACATTCCTATTAGCAGTCAGACATTCCTATTAGCAGTCAGACATCCCTATTAGCAGTCAGACATTCCTATTAGCAGTCAGACATTCCTATTAGCAGTCAGACATTCCTATTAGCAGTCAGACATCCCTATTAGCAGTCAGACATCCCTATTAGCAGTCAGACATCCCTATTAGCAGTCAGACATCCCTAATAGCAGTCAGACATCCCTAATAGCAGGCAGACATTCCTAATAGCAGTCAGACATCCCTATTAGCAGGCAGACATTCCTAATAGCAGGCAGACATTCCTATTAGCAGTCAGACATTCCTATTAGCAGTCAGACATCCCTATTAGCAGTCAGACATCCCTAATAGCAGGCAGACATTCCTAATAGCAGGCAGACATTCCTAATAGCAGGCAGACATTCCTATTAGCAGTCAGACATTCCTATTATCAGTCAGACATTCCTATTAGCAGTCAGACATCCCTATTAGCAGTCAGACATTCCTATTAGCAGTCAGACATCCCTATTAGCAGTCAGACATTCCTATTAGCAGTCAGACATCCCTATTATCAGTCAGACATTCCTATTAGCAGTCAGACATCCCTATTATCAGTCAGACATTCCTATTAGCAGTCAGACATCCCTATTAGCAGTCAGACATTCCTATTAGCAGTCAGACATTCCTATTATCAGTCAGACATTCCTATTATCAGTCAGACATTCCTATTAGCAGTCAGACATTCCTATTAGCAGTCAGACATTCCTATTAGCAGTCAGACATCCCTATTAGCAGTCAGACATTCCTATTAGCAGTCAGACATCCCTAATAGCAGTCAGACATCCCTATTAGCAGTCAGACATTCCTATTAGCAGTCAGACATTCCTATTAGCAGTCAGACATTCCTATTAGCAGTCAGACATCCCTATTAGCAGTCAGACATCCCTATTAGCAGTCAGACATCCCTATTAGCAGTCAGACATTCCTATTAGCAGTCAGACATTCCTATTAGCAGTCAGACATTCCTATTAGCAGTCAGACATCCCTATTAGCAGTCAGACATCCCTATTAGCAGTCAGACATTCCTATTAGCAGTCAGACATCCCTATTAGCAGTCAGACATCCCTATTAGCAGTCAGACATCCCTATTAGCAGTCAGACATCCCTATTAGCAGTCAGACATCTCTATTAGCAGTCAGACATCCCTATTAGCAGTCAGACATCCCTATTAGCAGTCAGACATCCCTATTAGCAGTCAGACGTCCCTATTAGCAGTCAGACGTCCCTATTAGCAGTCAGACGTCCCTATTAGCAGTCAGACGTCCCTTTTAGCAGTCAGACGTCCCTTTTAGCAGTCAGACGTCCCCCTATTAGCAGTCAGACATCCCTATTAGCAGTCAGACATTCCTATTAGCAGTCAGACATCTCCCTTAGCAGTCAGACGTCCCTATTAGCAGTCAGACATCCCTATTAGCAGTCAGACATCCCTATTAGCAGTCAGACATTCCTATTAGCAGTCAGACATCCCTATTAGCAGTCAGACATCCCTATTAGCAGTCAGACATCCCTATTAGCAGTCAGACGTCCCTATTAGCAGTCAGACGTCCCTTTTAGCAGTCAGACGTCCCTTTTAGCAGTCAGACGTCCCTATTGAAGTCAGACATTCCTATTAGCAGTCAGACATCTCCCTTAGCAGTCAGACGTCCCTATTAACTGTCACACATTCCTTTTAGCAGTCAGACATCCCTATTAGCAGTCAGACATCTCCCTTAGCAGTCAGACGTCCCTATTAGCAGTCAGACATCCCTATTAGCAGTCAGACATCCCTATTAGCAGTCAGACATTCCTATTAGCAGTTAGACGTCCCTATTAGCAGTCAGACATCCCTATTAGCAGTCAGTAGGAAATCTCTTGAGATGTCACATTTCGTTTTCAAGTGTCCCCCCCAAAAAATATATATTTTCAAAAACTGTTAGTAACAAAATGGCAACTACTGTCTAATAATAATAACATTGAAATAATAATAAATTAAATTCTTACATTAATAACAGCATAAGTTGTACATCTGCTTAGAGGCCTACTAATAACAGCTACTGTACTGTAGCAGACACTCTAATCCAGAGACACTTATATATGTACCTATAATATATATTTACATGCCTGTCTACATACCTTCACATGGTGATATTTATATTAGTTAAAATTTCAAACAGTTTGTTCTTAACATTTGAAAAACATCTTTCTTAATAAATCCACAGTGTGATTTTTAATGCCCTGATTTCTATAGTACATCAACACTTTGCATGTTTAAAGGTCTGAGTTAAAATAATTTGAGTTAAAATACTTTGTTAAACCACACAGAGAAAACAGTGTGACATCGTTGTGTGTTTGTCTGGAGAACGCCTTGAGTATCTCTTCTGTTCTGTTCTGAGTATCTGTTCTGAGGTCTCGTCACCTCAGCGACACGGCGAGGTTTCCCCATAGAGCAGACTTCTACAGCACATCCCAAAGGATTCATATAGCTTCCCACGACGACTCCGTATCCAAATGTTGTGAAGATCTCTTTCTAGACTGTCCTAAACTATTCAACTTTTAAACACTACAAAAACCCCACTTGAACTTGACAGTTGGCAGGTTGAGTCTGCTGCAGGCTGTTTTTAAAATGTCAGGGGTTTCCGTAAGCGGAGGTTGAATTTGGAGGTCTTGAACAGTCACAGTTCAAAGAGCATGTCACTGTGTCAGAAGGTGTCAGAAGGTGTCAGAGGGTGTCAGAGGGTGTCAGAGGGTGTCAGAACATTCTGGGACATACTGTGGCTGTCACAGTTTCTTGACTCCGGTTTGGGGAACAAAAGTTCCCACAGGCTATAGCCTGTCAAGCCCCCCCATCCCCCCCCCCACACTTTCTTGACAAGTTTTCTCAATTCCCCCTCCGCGCCCCCGTCCAGTGTTGCAGAGTGTGGTGGTCTACCTCATGGAAATAAAGTTTCTCTCCCTCCTCCTTCTCTCCTCCCCTCCTCCCTCCTTCTCTCCTCCCCTCCTCCTTCTCTCCTCCCCTCCTCCTTCTCTCCTCCTTCTCTCCTCCCCTCCTCCTTTTCTTCTCCCTCCTTCTCTTCTCTTCCTTCTCTTCTGCCCTCCTCCATCTCTTCTCCTCTCCTCCCTCCTCCTTCTCTTCTCCCCTCCTCCCCCTCCTTCTCTTCTCCCCTCCTCCCCCTCCTCTCTCTTCTCTTCTCCCTCCCCATCCTTCCTCCTCTCTCTCCCCTCCTCCCCTCCCCTCCTCTCCTCCTCCCCTCCTCCTTCTCTTCTCTTCTCCCCTTCTCCTTCTCTCCTCCCCTCCTCCTTCTCTCCTCCCCTCCTCCCTCCTCCCTCCTCCTTCTCTTCTCTTCTTCTCTTCTCTCCTCCCCTCCTCCTTCTCTCCTCCCCTCCTCCCTCCTCCTTCTCTTCTCTTCTCCCCTTCTCCTTCTCTCCTTCCTTCTCAGGGCAGGGTTCTGAGGGAGCGAGGCTGGGGGGAGGGGCATGCTATCTTTCTCTCTCCACTCTCTCTTTCTTTCTCTCACTCTCTCTCCCTCCTCTCTGTCTCTCTCTCCGTCTCTCTGTCTCTTTCTCTCTCCTCTCTCTCCGTCTCTCTCCATCTGTCCTCTTTCTCTGACTCGCTTAACTTAATAACGTACAAAACAACATTGTAACACGATAGTCATTAATTCATAATGTTTTGACATTAAACTGGTTTAAATCTATTGTTATCTCTGACGGTCTATGAAACATCATGTAAAACCAATGGCCTGTTTTGATGTTAACTGACTAGTCTATTATTTATTACTCTTATTATTGAATTATGTCTCGTACGACTTTCAATGTAATTAAAGTTAACTTGACATTCTATTAGGGTTTCTGTGTTGCAGAGAGGGGGAAGGGTGTGTCCCAAATATAACCACTCTCAAACACACATAGTGTCCCTGGTCGAAACTAGTGCACTACGTAGGGAATAACGTAATTAAAAAATATGTCCGTCGCGTTCGAGAGGCAGAGAGGCACCGGAGGCTCCTGTTTGAAGGCTGTGAGGTCACAATGTTCTCCTAACTCAGTCTCTCTCTCTACTTCTCCCTGCGTGGGAGTCACACACACACACACACATATAGACACGCACGCACGCACACACACACACACACACATATAGACATGTACGTACGCACGCACGCACGCACGCACGCACGCACACACACACACACACACACACACACACACACACACACACACACACACACACACACACACACACACACACACACACACACACACACACACACACACACACACACACACACACACTAAAGGCATCTCTCTGGGTGGGAGTCAGGCGGAACCGTGACGTCTACACATGGATGCTCCCAGAATGCTCTGGGGCCTGTGTTGATAATCAGCCGTTTAGCTTGGTACGCCAGTGTTGACGCCGCCGGGCTACAGGGCTCAGGTGGAGATCCTGGACCCAGGTGGAGGTGGTCACCTCTCTGTCTCTAACCTACTGTATCCTCCCCATCCTTCAGGCTCTCTCTCTGTCTCTAACCTACTGTATCCCTCCCCATCCTTCAGGATCTCTCTCTGTCTCTAACCTACTGTATCCTCCCCATCCTTCAGGCTCTCTCTCTGTCTCTAACCTACTGTATCCCTCCCCATCCTTCAGGATCTCTCTCTCTGTCTCTAACCTACTGTATCCCTCCCCATCCTTCAGGATCTCTCTCTGTCTCTAACCTACTGTATCCCTCCCCATCCTTCAGGTCACCTCTCTGTCTCTAACCTACTGTATCCTCCCCATCCTTCAGGATCTCTCTCTGTCTCTAACCTACTGTATCCCTCCCCATCCTTCAGGATCTCTCTCTGTCTCTAACCTACTGTATCCCTCCCCATCCTTCAGGATCTCTCTCTGTCTCTAACCTACTGTATCCCTCCCCATCCTTCAGGATCTCTCTCTGTCTCTAACCTACTGTATCCCTCCCCATCCTTCAGGATCTCTCTCTGTCTCTAACCTACTGTATCCCTCCCCATCCTTCAGGATCTCTCTCTGTCTCTAACCTACTGTATCCCTCCCCATCCTTCAGGCTCTCTCTCTGTCTCTAACCTACTGTATCCCTCCCCATCCTTCAGGATCTCTCTCTGTCTCTAACCTACTGTATCCCTCCCCATCCTTCAGGCTCTCTCTCTCTGTCTCTAACCTACTGTATCCCTCCCCATCCTTCAGGCTCTCTCTCTCTGTCTCTAACCTACTGTATCCCTCCCCATCCTTCAGGCTCTCTCTCTGTCTCTAACCTACTGTATCCCTCCCCATCCTTCAGGCTCTCTCTCTGTCTCTAACCTACTGTATCCCTCCCCATCCTTCAGGCTCTCTCTCTGTCTCTAACCTACTGTATCCTCCCCATCCTTCAGGCTCTCTCTCTCTCTGTCTCTAACCTACTGTATCCTCCCCATCCTTCAGGCTCTCTCTCTCTCTGTCTCTAACCTACTGTATCCCTCCCCTCTCTCTCTCTCTGTCTCTAACCTACTGTATCCCTCCCCATCCTTCAGGATCTCTCTCTGTCTCTAACCTACTGTATCCCTCCCCATCCTTCAGGCTCTCTCTCTGTCTCTAACCTACTGTATCCCTCCCCATCCTTCAGGCTCTCTCTCTGTCTCTAACCTACTGTATCCCTCCCCATCCTTCAGGCTCTCTCTCTGTCTCTAACCTACTGTATCCCTCCCCATCCTTCAGGCTCTCTCTCTGTCTCTAACCTACTGTATCCCTCCCCATCCTTCAGGATCTCTCTCTGTCTCTAACCTACTGTATCCTCCCCATCCTTCAGGATCTCTCTCTGTCTCTAACCTACTGTATCCTCCCCATCCTTCAGGATCTCTCTCTGTCTCTAACCTACTGTATCCCTCCCCATCCTTCAGGCTCTCTCTCTGTCTCTAACCTACTGTATCCCTCCCCATCCTTCAGGATCTCTCTCTGTCTCTAACCTACTGTATCCCTCCCCATCCTTCAGGCTCTCTCTCTGTCTCTAACCTACTGTATCCTCCCCATCCTTCAGGATCTCTCTCTGTCTCTAACCTACTGTATCCCTCCCCATCCTTCAGGATCTCTCTCTCTGTCTCTAACCTACTGTATCCCTCCCCATCCTTCAGGATCTCTCTCTGTCTCTAACCTACTGTATCCTCCCCATCCTTCAGGATCTCTCTCTGTCTCTAACCTACTGTATCCCTCCCCATCCTTCAGGATCTCTCTCTGTCTCTAACCTACTGTATCCCTCCCCATCCTTCAGGATCTCTCTCTGTCTCTAACCTACTGTATCCCTCCCCATCCTTCAGGCTCTCTCTCTGTCTCTAACCTACTGTATCCTCCCCATCCTTCAGGATCTCTCTCTGTCTCTAACCTACTGTATCCCTCCCCATCCTTCAGGATCTCTCTCTGTCTCTAACCTACTGTATCCCTCCCCATCCTTCAGGATCTCTCTCTCTCTGTCTCTAACCTACTGTATCCCTCCCCATCCTTCAGGATCTCTCTCTGTCTCTAACCTACTGTCTCTATCCTCCCCATCCTTCAGGATCTCTCTCTGTCTCTAACCTACTGTATCCTCCCCATCCTTCAGGATCTCTCTCTGTCTCTAACCTACTGTATCCTCCCCATCCTTCAGGATCTCTCTCTGTCTCTAACCTACTGTATCCCTCCCCATCCTTCAGGATCTCTCTCTGTCTCTAACCTACTGTATCCCTCCCCATCCTTCAGGATCTCTCTCTCTCTCTCTGTCTCTAACCTACTGTATCCCTCCCCATCCTTCAGGCTCTCTCTCTCTGTCTCTAACCTACTGTATCCCTCCCCATCCTTCAGGATCTCTCTCTGTCTCTAACCTACTGTATCCCTCCCCATCCTTCAGGATCTCTCTCTGTCTCTAACCTACTGTATCCCTCCCCATCCTTCAGGCTCTCTCTCTGTCTCTAACCTACTGTATCCCTCCCCATCCTTCAGGCTCTCTCTCTGTCTCTAACCTACTGTATCCCTCCCCATCCTTCAGGATCTCTCTCTGTCTCTAACCTACTGTATCCTCCCCATCCTTCAGGATCTCTCTCTGTCTCTAACCTACTGTATCCCTCCCCATCCTTCAGGATCTCTCTCTGTCTCTAACCTACTGTATCCCTCCCCATCCTTCAGGATCTCTCTCTGTCTCTAACCTACTGTATCCTCCCCATCCTTCAGGATCTCTCTCTCTGTCTCTAACCTACTGTATCCCTCCCCATCCTTCAGGATCTCTCTCTCTCTGTCTCTAACCTACTGTATCCCTCCCCATCCTTCAGGATCTCTCTCTGTCTCTAACCTACTGTATCCCTCCCCATCCTTCAGGATCTCTGTCTCTCTGTCTCTAACCTACTGTATCCTCCCCATCCTTCAGGCTCTCTCTCTGTCTCTAACCTACTGTATCCCTCCCCATCCTTCAGGCTCTCTCTGTCTCTAACCTACTGTATCCCTCCCCATCCTTCAGGCTCTCTCTGTCTCTAACCTACTGTATCCCTCCCCATCCTTCAGGATCTCTCTCTGTCTCTAACCTACTGTATCCCTCCCCATCCTTCAGGATCTCTCTCTGTCTCTAACCTACTGTATCCCTCCCCATCCTTCAGGATCTCTCTCTGTCTCTAACCTACTGTATCCTCCCCATCCTTCTCTCTCTGTCTCTAACCTACTGTATCCCTCCCCATCCTTCAGGCTCTCTCTCTGTCTCTAACCTACTGTATCCCTCCCCATCCTTCAGGCTCTCTCTCTGTCTCTAACCTACTGTATCCCTCCCCATCCTTCAGGATCTCTCTCTGTCTCTAACCTACTGTATCCCTCCCCATCCTTCAGGATCTCTCTCTGTCTCTAACCTACTGTATCCTCCCCATCCTTCAGGATCTCTCTCTGTCTCTAACCTACTGTATCCCTCCCCATCCTTCAGGATCTCTCTCTGTCTCTAACCTACTGTATCCCTCCCCATCCTTCAGGATCTCTCTCTGTCTCTAACCTACTGTATCCCTCCCCATCCTTCAGGATCTCTCTCTGTCTCTAACCTACTGTATCCCTCCCCATCCTTCAGGATCTCTCTCTGTCTCTAACCTCCCCATCCTTCAGGATCTCTCTCTGTCTCTAACCTCCTCCCCATCCTTCAGGATCTCTCTCTGTCTCTAACCTACTGTATCCCTCCCCATCCTTCAGGATCTCTCTCTGTCTCTAACCTACTGTATCCCTCCCCATCCTTCAGGATCTCTCTGTCTCTAACCTACTGTATCCCTCCCCATCCTTCAGGATCTCTCTCTGTCTCTAACCTACTGTATCCTCCCCATCCTTCAGGATCTCTCTCTGTCTCTAACCTACTGTATCCCTCCCCATCCTTCAGGATCTCTCTCTGTCTCTAACCTACTGTATCCCTCCCCATCCTTCAGGATCTCTCTCTGTCTCTAACCTACTGTATCCCTCCCCATCCTTCAGGCTCTCTCTCTGTCTCTAACCTACTGTATCCCTCCCCATCCTTCAGGATCTCTCTCTGTCTCTAACCTACTGTATCCCTCCCCATCCTTCAGGCTCTCTCTCTGTCTCTAACCTACTGTATCCCTCCCATCCTTCAGGCTCTCTCTCTGTCTCTAACCTACTGTATCCCTCCCATCCTTCAGGCTCTCTCTCTGTCTCTAACCTACTGTATCCTCCCCATCCTTCAGGATCTCTCTCTGTCTCTAACCTACTGTCATCTAACCTACTGTATCCCTCCCCATCCTTCAGGATCTCTCTCTGTCTCTAACCTACTGTATCCCTCCCCATCCTTCAGGATCTCTCTCTGTCTCTAACCTACTGTATCCCTCCCCATCCTTCAGGATCCCCATCCTTCTCTCTCTCTGTCTCTAACCTACTGTATCCCTCCCCATCCTTCATCCTCTGTCCTAACCATCCTCCCCATCCTTCAGGCTCTCTCTCTGTCTCTAACCTACTGTATCCCTCCCCATCCTTCAGGCTCTCTCTCTGTCTCTAACCTACTGTATCCTCCCCATCCTTCAGGATCTCTCTCTGTCTCTAACCTACTGTATCCTCCCCATCCTTCAGGCTCTCTCTCTGTCTCTAACCTACTGTATCCCTCCCCATCCTTCAGGCTCTCTCTCTGTCTCTAACCTACTGTATCCTCCCCATCCTTCAGGATCTCTCTCTGTCTCTAACCTACTGTATCCTCCCCATCCTTCAGGATCTCTCTCTGTCTCTAACCTACTGTATCCCTCCCCATCCTTCAGGCTCTCTCTCTGTCTCTAACCTACTGTATCCCTCCCCATCCTTCAGGCTCTCTCTCTGTCTCTAACCTACTGTATCCCTCCCCATCCTTCAGGATCTCTCTCTGTCTCTAACCTACTGTATCCCTCCCCATCCTTCAGGATCTCTCTCTGTCTCTAACCTACTGTATCCCTCCCCATCCTTCAGGATCTCTCTGTCTCTAACCTACTGTATCCCTCCCCATCCTTCAGGATCTCTCTCTCTCTGTCTCTAACCTACTGTATCCTCCCCATCCTTCAGGATCTCTCTCTCTCTGTCTCTAACCTACTGTATCCCTCCCCATCCTTCAGGCTCTCTCTCTGTCTCTAACCTACTGTATCCCTCCCCATCCTTCAGGCTCTCTCTCTGTCTCTAACCTACTGTATCCCTCCCCATCCTTCAGGCTCTCTCTCTGTCTCTAACCTACTGTATCCTCCCCATCCTTCAGGATCTCTCTCTCTCTGTCTCTAACCTACTGTATCCCTCCCCATCCTTCAGGATCTCTCTCTGTCTCTAACCTACTGTATCCCTCCCCATCCTTCAGGCTCTCTCTGTCTCTAACCTACTGTATCCCTCCCATCCTTCAGGCTCTCTCTCTGTCTCTAACCTACTGTATCCTCCCCATCCTTCAGGCTCTCTCTCTGTCTCTAACCTACTGTATCCCTCCCCATCCTTCAGGATCTCTCTCTGTCTCTAACCTACTGTATCCCTCCCCATCCTTCAGGCTCTCTCTCTGTCTCTAACCTACTGTATCCCTCCCCATCCTTCAGGCTCTCTCTCTGTCTCTAACCTACTGTATCCCTCCCCATCCTTCAGGATCTCTCTCTGTCTCTAACCTACTGTATCCTCCCCATCCTTCAGGCTCTCTCTCTGTCTCTAACCTACTGTATCCCTCCCATCCTTCAGGCTCTCTCTGTCTCTAACCTACTGTATCCTCCCCATCCTTCAGGCTCTCTCTCTGTCTCTAACCTACTGTATCCCTCCCCATCCTTCAGGCTCTCTCTGTCTCTAACCTACTGTATCCCTCCCCATCCTTCAGGCTCTCTCTCTGTCTCTAACCTACTGTATCCCTCCCCATCCTTCCCCATCTGTCTCTAACCTACTGTATCCCTCCCCATCCTTCAGGATCTCTCTCTGTCTCTAACCTACTGTATCCCTCCCCATCCTTCAGGATCTCTCTCTGTCTCTAACCTACTGTATCCCTCCCCATCCTTCAGGCTCTCTCTCTGTCTCTAACCTACTGTATCCTCCCCATCCTTCAGGATCTCTCTCTGTCTCTAACCTACTGTATCCTCCCCATCCTTCAGGATCTCTCTCTGTCTCTAACCTACTGTATCCCTCCCCATCCTTCAGGATCTCTCTCTGTCTCTAACCTACTGTATCCCTCCCCATCCTTCAGGATCTCTCTCTGTCTCTAACCTACTGTATCCCTCCCCATCCTTCAGGATCTCTCTCTGTCTCTAACCTACTGTATCCCTCCCCATCCTTCAGGCTCTCTCTCTGTCTCTAACCTACTGTATCCTCCCCATCCTTCAGGATCTCTCTCTGTCTCTAACCTACTGTATCCCTCCCCATCCTTCAGGATCTCTCTCTGTCTCTAACCTACTGTATCCCTCCCCATCCTTCAGGATCTCTCTCTGTCTCTAACCTACTGTATCCCTCCCCATCCTTCAGGATCTCTCTCTGTCTCTAACCTACTGTATCCTCCCCATCCTTCAGGCTCTCTCTCTGTCTCTAACCTACTGTATCCTCCCCATCCTTCAGGATCTCTCTCTGTCTCTAACCTACTGTATCCCTCCCCATCCTTCAGGATCTCTCTCTGTCTCTAACCTACTGTATCCCTCCCCATCCTTCAGGATCTCTCTCTGTCTCTAACCTACTGTATCCCTCCCCATCCTTCAGGATCTCTCTCTGTCTCTAATCTCTCTCTGTCTCCTAACCTACTGTATCCTCCCCATCCTTCAGGATCTCTCTCTGTCTCTAACCTACTGTATCCCTCCCCATCCTTCAGGCTCTCTCTCTGTCTCTAACCTACTGTATCCCTCCCCATCCTTCAGGATCTCTCTCTGTCTCTAACCTACTGTATCCCTCCCCATCCTTCAGGATCTCTCTCTGTCTCTAACCTACTGTATCCCTCCCCATCCTTCAGGATCTCTCTCTCTCTGTCTCTAACCTACTGTATCCCTCCCCATCCTTCAGGATCTCTCTCTGTCTCTAACCTACTGTATCCTCCCCATCCTTCAGGATCTCTCTCTGTCTCTAACCTACTGTATCCCTCCCCATCCTTCAGGATCTCTCTCTGTCTCTAACCTACTGTATCCTCCCCCATCCTTCAGGATCTCTCTCTGTCTCTAACCTACTGTATCCTCCCCATCCTTCAGGATCTCTCTCTGTCTCTAACCTACTGTATCCTCCCCATCCTTCAGGCTCTCTCTCTGTCTCTAACCTACTGTATCCCTCCCCATCCTTCAGGATCTCTCTCTGTCTCTAACCTACTGTATCCCTCCCCATCCTTCAGGATCTCTCTGTCTCTAACCTACTGTATCCCTCCCCATCCTTCAGGATCTCTCTCTGTCTCTAACCTACTGTATCCCTCCCCATCCTTCAGGATCTCTCTCTGTCTCTAACCTACTGTCTGTCTCTAACCTACTGTATCCCTCCCCATCCTTCAGGATCTCTCTCTGTCTCTAACCTACTGTATCCCTCCCCATCCTTCAGGATCTCTCTCTGTCTCTAACCTACTGTATCCCTCCCCATCCTTCAGGATCTCTCTCTGTCTCTAACCTACTGTATCCTCCCCATCCTTCAGGATCTCTCTCTGTCTCTAACCTACTGTATCCTCCCCATCCTTCAGGATCTCTCTCTGTCTCTAACCTCAGGA
>NC_088238.1:2821164-2876164 GCF_036934945.1 Oncorhynchus masou masou | reverse complement strand
CTCTCTCTCTCTCATTCTCTCTCTCTCTCTCTCTCTCTCATTCTCTCTCTCTCTCTCTCTCTCTCTCTGTCTTGCCCTCTCTCTCTCTATCTCTCTTTGTCTCTTTTTGTCTCTCTCGATCTATCTTTCTCTCTTTCTAGCTCTTGTCATTCTCTCTGCTGTCTTGTCATTCTCTCTACTGTCTTGTCATTCTCTGTGCTGTCTTGTCATTCCCTCTACTGTCTTGTCATTCCTTCTACTGTCTTGTCATTCTCTGTGCTGTCTTGTCATTCTCTGTGCTGTCTTGTCATTCTCTGTGCTGTCTTGTCATTCTCTGTGCTGTCTTGTCATTCTCTCTGCTGTCTTGTCATTCCCTCTACTGTCTTGTCATTCTCTGTGCTGTCTTGTCATTCTCTGTGCTGTCTTGTCATTCCCTCTACTGTCTCGTCATTCCCTCTACTGTCTTGTCATTCCCTCTGTGAGTTCTGTCCCACAGTCATCTTGAGATGCATGACCGAGAATGCAACATATTAAATGGATGAGTGATTATTAACCTGTGTGTGTGTGTGTGTGTGTGTGTGTGTGTGTGTGTGTGTGTGTGTGTGTGTGTGTGTGTGTGTGTGTGTGTGTGTGTGTGTGTGTGTGTTGAAAATAAAATCAGAACGAGAGCCGGTGCTCAATGCAATACCTACAGTGTGAATCTCCTTTTACTGTTCATTAGATGTACCAGACTTATCAATGCCATACCTACAGTGTGATCTCCATTTACTGTTCATTAGATGTAATGAGACTTATCAATGGAAGGCAAGTATCACTGACAGTCAACCATTTTAAGCTGAAGAAGTTCTCTATCATGACTCATGTCTCTCTTACAAAAAAATTGATTTCAACGATCTTAGCTTTTAATCTCAAAAGATAAAATGGCTGAATACCTTTAAGGACATTTGGTAACCAAGCCACACTCTGTTCAGTAGCTATTTGTGAATAAACAAGGTTTATATTAAGGTCAGTAGGGAGCAACAAGGAACCAATAGCAGATAGATTGTTCAGTCTTTTGACTTTAAAGAGGCATTCAGCAGTAGAAACAATAACAAAGCCTGTTCTCAGCCCCTGGTTTGGTAAAACTGATATCAACATGGTACTTTTACCACTGTTCTGACGCTACATAGTGTTTGTTTACATTGTCTTTGTTTACAAACTTATATTTTGGGGTTTGGGTTCTGATGGGCTGCAACAGTAGAACTAAACTCATGACGCATTTATAAGTTATAATCTTCAAGAATCAATGGGTGCATCTCAAGTCCAAAAATTGATGTAGTAACAGCTGATTGCCCCTTTACACCAGATAGATAGAGAGAGAGAGACAGAGAGAGAGAGCCGTGCTGTACCTTTGCCCCAACTATGTGGATTACTGACCTCTACCTGACCCTGACCCTGACCCTGACCCTGCCGTCCTGTACCTCTGCCTCTGTTGCTGTAATAAACGTTGTTACTTCAACACGGTCTGCGTCTGGGTCTTACCCTGATAATAACATGACCGGTTACAAGGGATTTCTACACATGATTATGTAAAGGCCTGATGAGTCAAACGTTAACCTAATCATTTCAATTACACTCTCACATTTATATAACAAACAGGCCAGGATATGAGGACACAGTTTAAGTACATGTCTAGTGATATTCTCAGTTCGGGAGCCTCTGTCCACCGATGATATTTACACTGTGCGTGTGCATGTGTGTGCGTGTGTGTGTGTGAGGTATATATTTACTGTGTGTGTGCGTGTGCGTGTGCGTGTGCGTGTGCGTGTGCGTGTGCGTGTGTGTGTGTGAGGTATATATTTACTGTGTGTGTGTGTGTGCGTGTGTGAGGTATATATTTACTGTGTGTGTGTGTGTGCGTGTGTGAGGTATATATTTACTGTGTGTGTGCGTGTGCGTGTGCGTGTGCGTGTGTGTGTGTGAGGTATATATTTACTGTGTGTGTGTGTGTGTGTGCGTGTGCGTGTGTGCGTGTGTGTGTGTGAGGTATATATTTACTGTGTGTGTGTGTGTGTGTGTGTGAGGTATATATTTACTGTGTGTGTGTGTGTGCGTGTGTGAGGTATATATTTACTGTGTGTGTGTGTGTGCGTGTGTGAGGTATATATTTCCTGTGTGTGTGCGTGTGCGTGTGCGTGTGTGCGTGTGTGTGTGTGAGGTATATATTTACTGTGTGTGTGTGTGTGCGTGTGCGTGTGTGCGTGTGTGTGTGTGAGGTATATATTTACTGTGTGTGTGTGTGTGTGTGTGCGTGTGCGTGTGTGTGTGTGAGGTATATATTTACTGTGTGTGCGTGTGTGTGTGAGGTATATATTTACTGTGTGTGTGTGTGTGTGTGTGAGGTATATATTTACTGTGTGTGTGTGTGTGTGTGTGAGGTATATATTTACTGTGTGTGCGTGTGTGTGTGTGAGGTATATATTTACTGTGTGTGCGTGTGTGTGTGTGAGGTATATATTTACTGTGTGTGTGTGTGTGTGTGTGAGGTATATATTTACTGTGTGTGTGTGTGTGTGTGTGTGTGGTATATATTTACTGTGTGTGTGTGTGTGTGTGTGAGGTATATATTTACTGTGTGTGTGTGTGTGTGTGTGTGTGTGTGTGTGGTTTATATTTACAGTGGCTGTGCATCTCTCCAGTGTGTGGTTCTGGACTGTATCACAGAGAGAAACTGCATCTTTGTACTTTGACCTCTCACCTGCTCTTCTTTCTCCTGCTGGTTGCCAGCTGGGGGGGGGTGTGTGTGTGTGTGTGTGTGTGTGTGTGTGTGTGTGTGTGTGTGTGTGCTTGCGTGCGAATTGTCAGGTCATGTTCTCCATTCTCCTGCCTGTCTGTCTCTATGTACACATCACAACAAGATGGAGAGAGAGAGGGCTGAGACACGCTGAGAGAGACCCTGGAATCAGCACACTGCCTCTGTCTCTCTGTCTCTCTCTGTCTCTCTGTCTCTCTCTGTCTCTCTGTCTCTCTCTCTCTCTCTCTCTCTCTCTATCTCATACTTTCCCCTAAATCCCACTGAGACTGGAACCACCTTACAGTGGAAAGGAGGGAGAGAAAGAGAGAAGGAGGAAAAGAGGAGAGAGAACAAAAGGGGAGGAGAGAATAGAAAAGGATGGGTGTCTTAAATAGACAGACAGTCCCTGTAATATCAGAGCTGATAAGATGGATTCCCATCTCAGAATCCATCAGAATCCATCAGCCACAGGACTACAGGGCTACAGGACTACAGGGCTACAGGACTACAGGGCTACAGGACCACAGGACTACAGGGCTACAGGCCTACAGGGCTACAGGACTACAGGACCACAGGACTACAGGGCTACAGGACTACAGGACCACAGGGCTACAGGGCCACAGGGCTACAGGACCACAGGACTACAGGACTACAGGACCACAGGACCACAGGGCTACAGGACTACAGGGCCACAGGGCTACAGGACTACAGGGCTACAGGACCACAGGGCTACAGGACTACAGGACTACAGGACCACAGGGCTACAGGACTACAGGGCTACAGGACTACAGGACTACAGGGCTACAGGACTACAGAACCACAGGGCTACAGGACTACAGGGCTACAGGACCACAGGGCTACAGGACTACAGGGCTACAGGACTACAGGACCACAGGGCTACAGGACTACAGGGCTACAGGACCACAGGGCTACAGGGCTACAGGGCTACAGGACCACAGGGCTACAGGACCACAGGACTACAGGGCTACAGGACTACAGGACCACAGGGCCACAGGGCTACAGGACTACAGGGCCACAGGGCTACAGGGCTACAGGACTACAGGGCTACAGGACCACAGGGCTACAGGACTACAGGACCACAGGGCTACAGGACTACAGGGCTACAGGGCTACAGGACTACAGGACCACAGGGCTACAGGGCCACAGGACTACAGGACCACAGGGCCACAGGACTACAGGGCTACAGGACTACAGGGCTACAGGACTACAGGACCACAGGGCCACAGGACTACAGGGCCACAGGAGTACAGGGCTACAAGACTACAGGACTACAGGGCTACAGGACTACAGGACCACAGGGCTACAGGACTACAGGACTACAGGACCACAGGGCCACAGGACTACAGGGCTACAGGACTACAGGGCTACAGGACTACAGGGCTACAGGACTACAGGACTACAGGACTACAGGACCACAGGGCTACAGGACTACAGGGCTACAGGACCATAGGACTACAGGGCTACAGGACTACAGGGCTACAGGACTACAGGACCACAGGGCTACAGGACTACAGGGCTACAGGACCATAGGACTACAGGACTACAGGGCTACAGGACCATAGGACTACAGGGCTACAGGACTATAGGAACACAGGGCTACAGGACTACAGGGCTACAGGACTACAGGACCACAGGACCACAGGACTACAGGGCTACAGGACTATAGGAACACAGGACTACAGGGCTACAGGACCATAGGACTACAGGGCTACAGGACTATAGGACTACAGGGCTACAGGACTACAGGACTACAGGACCACAGGACTACAGGACTGGATTATATACAGCTGGACTGTGGTTACGGTGTAGCAACCTGTGGAGAGATCAGTCTCATGGCAGGACTACCCGGGGCCTGGACATACACAAAACATTCTGGAGAAGAATATGTGGTGTGTGTGTATAGAGTAGAGGAGTGAGGGATCGAGGGGAGGAGAGGAGAGGAGAGGAGAAGAGAAGAGAAGAGAAGGGAAGGGAAGGAGAGGGGAGAGGAGAGAGGGATCGAGGGGAGGAGAAGAGAGGAGAGGAGCGAGGGATCGAGGGGAGGAGAGGAGAATAGAAGCGAGGAGAGGAGCGAGGGATCGAGGGGAGGAGAGCAGAATAGAAGAGAGGAGCGAGGGATCGAGGGGAGGAGAAGAGAAGAGAGGAGAGGAGAAGAGAGGAGAGGAGAAGAGAAGAGAAGAGAAGAGGAGAGGAGAGGAGAGAGGGATCGAGGGGAGGAGAGGAGAATAGAAGCGAGGAGAGGAGCGAGGGATCGAGGGGAGGAGAGCAGAATAGAAGAGAGGAGCGAGGGATCGAGGGGAGGAGAGGAGAAGAGAAGAGAGGAGAGGAGAGGAGAAGAGAAGAGAAGAGAAGAGGAGAGGAGAGGAGAGGAGAGGAGAGGGATCGAGGGGAGGAGAGCAGAATAGAAGAGATGAGCGAGGGATCGAGGGGAGGAGAGGAGAAGAGAAGAGAAGAGAAGAGAAGAGAAGAGAGGAGAGGAGAGGAGAGGAGAAGAGAGGAGAAGAGAGGAGAAGAGAGGAGAGTAGAGGAGAGAGGGATCGAGGAGAGGAGAGGAGGGGAGAGGAGAGGAGAGGTACAGTATATGGATTGACCCGTTGTCCTCTGTTTCGTGAGGGAGACCCATCAGACATCAACCATTTAAAGGGATGAAAAGGGATCAGAGAAAGGGAATAGGATTTTATTCACTTTCCTGGACACCTGGAAAACACGTTCCTGTCACTGGTTACATTAACATCAACACTGACTGAACAACCTGGTCATGGATAAAATAACATACACCTTTAGCGAATCT
Source organism: Oncorhynchus masou masou (assembly GCF_036934945.1). NCBI lineage: Eukaryota > Metazoa > Chordata > Actinopteri > Salmoniformes > Salmonidae > Oncorhynchus > Oncorhynchus masou. The sequence goes on along the minus strand of NC_088238.1, from coordinate 2,870,600 downwards.
GGATTTATGATGAATCACGCTCGTGTTGTCAATTATGTCAATTATGCTGTAGCTATTCTGTAGTATGTCTTCAACATGCTGATAGGTAAGTTAATTATGTTAATTTACTGTAGCTATTCTGTAGTATGTCTTTAACATGCTGATAGGTAAGTTAATTATGTTAATTATACTGTAGCTATTCTGTAGTATGTCTTCAACATGCTGACAGTTAAATGGCAAAACATCGATACAGAATAGTAGGTAGGGAATCATTTCCTGTAAAACATATTTGCAAAAACTTGATGTGCAAGGATCCTCTACTTGATGTGCAAGGATCCTCTACTTGATGTGCAAGGATCCTCTACTTGATGTGCAAGGATCCTCTACTTGATGTGCAAGGATCCTCTACTTGATGTGCAAGGATCCTCTACTTGATGTGCAAGGATCCTCTACTTGATGTGCAAGGATCCTCTACTTGATGTGCAAGGATCCTCTACTTGATGTGCAAGGAGCCTCTACTTGATGTGCAAGGATCCTCTACTTGACGTGCAAGGATCCTCTACTTGATGTGTTCTTCAACACATCCTGAAACAGATTGGAGCTTCAGCCAGATGTTGTCGTACAGAGGATGATGACACCATTTCTGCTTCCAAGGTGCATCCAAGAAATGACTCCTTACTTATAGTATATACAGTACCAGGCAACAGTGATGCATTGTTATAGGAAATGACTCCTTACTTATAGTATATACAGTACCAGGCAACAGTGATGCATTGTTATAGGAAATGACTCCTTACTTATAGTATATACAGTACCAGGCAACAGTGATGCATTGTTATAGGAAATGACTCCTTACTTATAGTATATACAGTACCAGGCAACAGTGATGCATTGTTATAGGAAATGACTCCTTACTTATAGTATATACAGTACCAGGCAACAGTGATGCATTGTTATAGGAAATGACTCCTTACTTATAGTATATACAGTACCAGGCAACAGTGATGCATTGTTATAGGAAATGACTTACTTATAGTATATACAGTACCAGGCAACAGTGATGCATTGTTATAGGAAATGATTCCTTACTTATAGTACATACAGTACCAGGCAACAGTGATGCATTGTTATAGGAAATGATTCCTTACTTATAGTACATACAGTACCAGGCAACAGTGATGCATTGTTATAGGAAATGATTCCTTACTTATAGTACATACAGTACCAGGCAACAGTGATGCATTGTTATGGGAAATGATTCCTTACTTATAGTACATACAGTACCAGGCAAAAGTGATGCATTGTTATAGGAAACGACTCCTTACTTATAGTATATACAGTACCAGGCAACAGTGATGCATTGTTATAGGAAATGAGTCCTTACTTATAGTATATACAGTACCAGGCAACAGTGATGCATTGTTATAGGAAATGAGTCCTTACTTATAGTATATACAGTACCAGGCAAAAGTGTGGACACACCTACTCAACTCATTCAAGAGTTTTTCTTTCTTTCTTTTATGATTTATTTATTTTATTTTACTATTATTTTTTATTATTATTTTTAATTTGACTATTTTCTACATTGTGAAGACATCAAACTTTGAAATAACCTATTTGAAATCATTTAGGAACAGGAAAAGTGTTAACCAAATCAAAATATATTTTATATTTGAGACTCCTCAAAGTAGCCACCCATTGCCATCTTTGCACACTCTTGGCATTCTCTCTACTAGCTTCATGTTATTTATTTCTTTTACCTTTATTTTACTAGGCAAGTCAGTTAAGAACAAATTCTTATTTTCAATGACGGCCTAGGAACAGTGGGTTAACTGCCTGTTCAGGGGCAGAACGACAGATTTGTACCTTGTCAGCTCGGGGGTTTGAACTTGCAACCTTTCGGTTAGTAGTCCAACGCTCTAACCACTAGGCTACCCTGCTGCCTCATGACATAGTCACCTGGAATGCATTTCAATTAACAGGTGTGCCTTGATAAAAGTTAAATAGTGGAATTTCTTTCCTTCTTAATGCGTTTGAGCCAATCAGTTGTGTTGTGACAAGGTAGGTGTGGTATGCAGAAGATGGCCCTATTTGGTAAAAGACCAAGTCCATATTATGTCAAGAACAGCTCAAATAAGAAAAGAGATATGACAGTCCATCATTACTTTAAGACATGAAGGTTAGTCAAAATGGAACATTTCAAGATCTTTGAAAGTTTCTTCAAGTGCAGTCGACAAACTATGAAGCACTATGATGAAACTGGCTCTCATGAGGACCGCCACAGGAAAGGAAGACCCAGAGTTACCTCTGCAGCACAGGATAAGCTCATTAGAGTTAACTGCACCTCAGATTGCAGCCCAAATAAATGCTTCACAGATTTCAAGATCTTTGAAAGTTTCTTCAAGTGCAGTCGAAAAAACCATCAAGCGCTATGATGAAACTGGCTCTCATGAGGACCGCCACAGGAAAGGAAGACCCAGAGTTACCTCTGCTGCAGAGGATAAGTTCATTAGAGTTAACTGCACCTCAGATTGCAGCCCAAATAAATGCTTCACGGAGTTCAAATAACAGACACATCTCAACATCAACTGTTCAGAGGAGACAGTGTGAATCAGGCCTTCATAGTTGAATTACTGCAAAGAAACCACTAGTAAAGGACCCCAATAAGAAGAAGACTCACTTGGGCCAAGAAACATGAGCAATGGACATTGAGATTTTTGGTTCCAACCACCGTGTCTTTGTGAGACGCAGAGTAGGTGAACAGAAGATCTCTGCGTCTGTGGTTCCCACTGTGAAGCATGGAGGAGGAGGTGTGATGGTGCCTTGCTGGTGACACTGTCTGTGATTTATTTAGAATTCAAGGCACAGGCGCAGAGTAGGTGAACAGAAGATCTCTCCGTCTGTGGTTCCCACTGTGAAGCATGGAGGAGGAGGTGTGATGGTGCTTTGCTGGTGACACTGTCTGTGATTTATTTAGAATTCAAGGCACAGGCGCAGAGTAGGTGAACAGAAGATCTCTGCGTCTGTGGTTCCCACTGTGAAGCATGGAGGAGGAGGTGTGATGGTGCCTTGCTGGTGACGCTGTCTGTGATTTATTTAGAATTCAAGGCACAATTAACCAGTATGGCTACCATAGCATTATACAGTGATACGCCATCCCATCTGGTTTGGGCTTAGTGGGACTGTCATTTGTTTTTCAAACAGGACAATGACCCTACACACCTCCAGGCTGGGTAAGGGCTATTTGACCAAGAAGGAGAGTGATTGAGTGCTGCATCAGATGACTTGTCCTCCACCATCACCCGACCTCAACCCAATTGTGATGGGTTGGACCGCAGAGTGAAGGAAAAGCCCACAATTGCTCAACATACAATATGTGGGAAATCCTACAAGAATGTTGGAAAAGCATTCCAGGTGAAGCTGGTTGAGAGAATGCCAAGAGTGTGCACAGCTGTCATCAAGGCAAAGGTTGGCTACTTTGTACGGACCACCCTCCCTCTTTTCCTATATGGGCTTCCTCTCAATTCAGCCCTTCAAATGTCAAGGGTCAGATTGACTGATACAAAGAAACCGTTCGTTTAATCTGACCAATTAATATGGACACTTAACAAGCTGAGAGAGGAACCTCACCCTGTCGTCCCCATATCCCTCCATCCCTCTTCTCCACTCCCCGATTCCTCTGAAGTCACACACTAAAATTCATTCTCTCGGGTAGAACTTCTCCATGGTCTCATTAAAACGGGAGAGTTTTCTCTCTCTCTCTCTCTCTCTCTCTCTCTCTCTCTCTCTCTCTCTCTCTCTCTCTCTTCTCTCTCTCTCTCTTTGTCTCTCTCTTTGTCTCTCTCTCTCTCACTCTCACTCTCACTCTCTCTCTTTCTGTCTCTCTGTCTCTCTCTTTCTGTTTCTCTGTCTCTCTGTCTGTCTCTCTCTCTCTCTGTCTCTCTGTCTCTCTGTCTGTCTCTCGCTCTCTCGCTCTCTCGCTCTCTCGCTCTCTCACTCTCTCACTCTCTCTCTCAGCCTGCTCATTAGGAGCTGTACTAGAGGAGCCACAAGCCTGATAATTATTGGTGAGCGATGGGAGAGATGGATGGAGGGATGGTTAAAACGAGGAGGTGTGTGTGCATGCATGCGTGTGTGTGTGTGCGTGTGTGTGTGAGAGAGAGAGAGAGAGAAAGTGTGGGGGGTTTGATCAGCGACAGGATTTGACATGAATGTTCATGTTAAAAAATATAACAGTTAACTGTCAGGGTTGTCAGTGTGGAGTGGGGGGGTTGTCAGGGTGTCAGTGAGGAGTGGGGGGGGGGGGGGTTGTCAGGGTGTCAGTGTGGAGTGGGGGTTGTCAGGGTGTCAGTGTGGCCTGGGGGGGGTTGTCAGGGTGTCAGTGTGGACTGGGGGGGGGGGGTTGTCAGGGTGTCAGTGTGGAGTATGGAGTGGGGAGGTTGTCAGGGTGTCAGTGTGGAGTGGGGGGGTTGTCAGGGTGTCAGTGTGGAGTGTGGAGTGGGGGGGTTGTCAGGGTGTCAGTGTGGAGTGGTGGGGTTATCAAGGTGTCAGTGTGGAGTGAGGGGGTTGTCAGGGTGTCAATGTGGAGTGTGGAGTGGGGGGGTTGTTAGGGTGGCAGTGTGGAGTGTGGAGTGGGGGGGGGTTGTCAGGGTGTCAGTGTGGAGTGGTGGGGTTATCAAGGTGTCAGTGTGGGGTGTGGAGTGTGGGGGTTGTCAGGGTGTCAGTGTGGAATGGGGTGTGGGGGGGTTGTTAGGGTGTCAGTGTGGAGTGTGGATAGGGGGGTTGTCAGGGTGTCAGTGTGGAGTGGGGGGTTGTCAGTGTGGAGTGGGGGGGTTGTCAGTGTGGAGTGTGGAGTGGTGGGGTTGTCAGGGTGTCAGTGTGGAGTGTGGAGTGGGGGGGGTTGTCAGGGTGTCAGTGTGGAGTGTGGAGTGGGGGGGTTGTCAGTGTGGAGTGTGGAGTGGGGGGGTTGTCTAGGTGTCAGTGTGGAGTGGGGGGTTGTCAGGGTGTCAGTGTGGAGTGTGGAGTGGGGGGGTTGCCTAGGTGTCAGTGTGGAGTGGGGGGGTTGTCTAGGTGTCAGTGTGGAGTGGGGGGGTTGTCAAACTGAACCCAAACTACATCCAGCAGTCAGTTCTCTGGTTCACCAGACCTTATGTTTCTGAAGTTATGACTGACTGGTTATGACTGACTGATATTGACTGACTGACTGACTGTGTACCTAGTGCACCATCTGTGATGCAGTTTCATGGTCAACAGACATAGCTGACACAACCTTGGCAGAGGTCCCTTTGAAACAGTCAGTACTAGCTGTGGGCCTGTATGTGTTCAGTCACACAAAAAGTCCAAGGTTGCATTCGCTTCTGCCATTGGCAATTTTACAGCTTGATATTGAGTCATGAAAATACCTCTCACTTCTTCCTGAAAGCGATAAGCCTATTCAGTCTTCAAGGCTACATGTTGACAGAAATGAAAGACCTGAACAAAGTGGATCTTCCTTTGAGAAATGACCAGCCAATGAGAGAGAGATATGACCATCCAATGAGAGAGAGATATAACCAGCCAGAGAGAGAGATATAACCAGCCAGAGAGAGAGAGAGATATAACCAGCCAGAGAGAGAGAGAGAGATATGACCGGCCAGAGAGAGAGAGATATATAACCAGCCAGAGAGAGAGAGATATATAACCAGCTAGAGAGATAGAGATATAACCAGCTAGAGAGATAGAGATATAACCAGCCAGAGAGAGAGAGATAAAACCACAGAGAGAGAGAGATATATAACCAGCTAGAGAGATAGAGATATAACCAGCTAGAGAGATAACCAGCCAGAGAGAGAGATATAACCAGCCAGAGAGACAGAGAGATATAACCACTGAGAGAGAGAGAGATAACCAGCCAGAGAGATAGAGATATAACCAGCCAGAGAGACAGAGAGATATAACCACTGAGAGAGAGAGAGGGATAACCAGCCAGAGAGATAGAGATATAACCAGCCAGAGAGAGAGCTATATAACCAGCCAGAGAGAGAGAGATATAACCACCGAGAGAGAGAGATATATAACCAGCCAGAGAGAGAGAGATATAACCACCGAGAGAGAGAGATATATAACCAGCCAGAGAGAGAGAGATATATAACCAGCTAGAGAGATAGAGATATAACCAGCTAGAGAGATAGAGATATAACCAGCCAGAGAGAGAGAGATAAAACCACAGAGAGAGAGATATATAACCAGCTAGAGAGATAGAGATATAACCAGCTAGAGAGATAACCAGCCAGAGAGAGAGATATAACCAGCCAGAGAGACAGAGAGATATAACCACTGAGAGAGAGAGAGAGATAACCAGCCAGAGAGATAGAGATATAACCAGCCAGAGAGACAGAGAGATATAACCACTGAGAGAGAGAGAGGGATAACCAGCCAGAGAGATAGAGATATAACCAGCCAGAGAGAGAGCTATATAACCAGCCAGAGAGAGAGAGATATAACCACCGAGAGAGAGAGATATATAACCAGCCAGAGAGAGAGAGATATAACCGGCCAGAGAGAGAGAGATATATAACCAGCCAGAGAGAGAGAGAGATATAACCACCGAGAGAGAGCGATATATAACCAGCCAGAGAGAGTGAGATATAACCGGCCAGAGAGAGAGATATAACCAGCCAGAGAGAGAGAGAGATATAACCAGCCAGAGAGAGAGATATAACCAGCCAGAGAGAGAGAGAGATATAACCAGCCAGAGAGAGAGAGAGAGATATGACCGGCCAGAGAGAGAGAGATATATAACCAGCCAGAGAGAGAGAGATATATAACCTGCTATAGAGATAGAGATATAACCAGCTAGAGAGATAGAGATATAACCAGCCAGAGAGAGAGAGATAAAACCACCGAGAGAGAGAGATATATAACCAGCTAGAGAGATAGAGATATAACCAGCTAGAGAGATAACCAGCCAGAGAGAGAGAGAGATATAACCACCGAGAGAGAGAGATATATAACCAGCTAGAGAGATAGAGATATAACCAGCCAGAGAAAGAGAGAGATATAACCAGCCAGAGAGATAGAGATATAACCAGCCAGAGAGAGAGAGATATATAACCAGCCAGAGAGAGAGATATAACCAGCCAGAGAGACAGAGATATAACCACTGAGAGAGAGAGAGATAACCAGCCAGAGAGATAGAGAAATAACCAGCCAGAGAGAGAGCTATATAACCAGCCAGAGAGAGAGAGATATAACCACGAGAGAGAGAGAGAGATATAACCGGCCAGAGAGAGAGAGATATATAACCAGCCAGAGAGAGAGAGAGATATAACCACCGAGAGAGAGCGATATATAACCAGCCAGAGAGAGAGAGAGATATAACCGGCCAGAGAGAGAGAGAGATATAACCAGCCAGAGAGAGAGAGAGATATATAACCAGCCAGAGAGAGAGAGAGATATAACCGGCCAGAGAGAGAGATATATAACGAGCCAGAGAGAGAGATATATAACCACCGAGAGAGAGATATAACCAGCCAGAGAGAGAGATACATAACTAGCCAGAGAGAGAGAGATATATAACCAGCCAGAGAGAGAGAGATATAACCACCGAGAGAGAGAGATATAACCAGCCAGAGAGAGAGAGATATATAGCCAGCCAGAGAGAGAGAGATATAACCACGAGAGAGATATATAACCAGCCAGAGAGAGAGAGATATAACCAGTCAGAGAGAGAGATATAACCAGCTAGAGAGATAGAGATATATATAACCAGCCAGAGAGATAGAGATATAACCAGCCAGAGAGAGAGAGATATAACCAGTCAGGGAGAGAAATATATAACCAGCCAGAGAGAGAAATATATATAAACAGCCAGAGAGAGAGATATAACCAGCCAGATAGAGCGATATAACCAGCCAGAGAGAGAGATATAACCAGCCAGAGAGATATATATAACCAGACAGATAGAGAGATATAACCAGCCAGAGAGAAAGATATAACCAGCCAGAGAGCAAGATATAACCAGCCAGAGAGAAAGATATAACCAGCCAGAGAGAGATATAACCAGCCAGAGAGAGAGATATAACCAGCCAGATAGAAAGATATAACAAGCCAGAGAGAGAGAGAGATATATAACCAGCCAGAGAGAGATATAACCAGACAGATAGAGAGATATATAACCAGCCGTACAGAAAGATATAATCAACCAGAGAGAGATATATAACCAGCCAGAGAGAGTTATATATAACATGCCAGAGAGAGATATATATAACCAGCCAGAGAGAGAGAGAGATAACCAGCCAGAGAGAAATATATAACTACCCAGAGAGAGAAATATAACCAGACAGAGAGAAAGATATAACCAGCCAGAGAGAAAGATATAACCAGCCAGAGAGAGTAATATAACCAGCCAGAGAGAAAGCTATAACCAGCCAGAGAGAGAAATATAACCATTCAGAGAGAAAGATGTAACCAGCCAGAGAGACAGATATAACCAGCCAGAGAGAGAGAGATATAACCAGCCAGAGAGAGAGAGATATAACCAGCCAGAGAGAAAGAGATATAACCAGCTAGAGAGATAGAGATATATATAACCAGCCAGAGAGATAGAGATATAACCAGCCAGAGAGAGAGAGATATAACCACCGAGAGAGAGAGATATATAACCAGCCAGAGAGAGAGAGATATAACCAGCCAGAGAGAGAGAGATATAACCAGCCAGAGAGAGAGAGATATAACCAGCCAGAGAGAAAGAGATATAACCAGCTAGAGAGATAGAGATATATATAACCAGCCAGAGAGATAGAGATATAACCAGCCAGAGAGAGAGAGATATAACCACCGAGAGAGAGAGATATATAACCAGCCAGAGAGAGAGAGATATAACCGGCCAGAGAGAGAGATATATAACCAGCCAGAGAGAGAGAGATATAACCACCGAGAGAGAGAGATATATAACCAGCCAGAGAGAGAGAGATATAACCGGCCAGAGAGAGAGAGATATATAACCAGCCAGAGAGAGAGAGATACATAACCAGCCAGAGAGAGAGATAAAACCACCGAGAGAGAGATATATATAACCAGCTAGAGAGATAGAGATATAACCAGCTAGAGAGATAACCAGCCAGAGAGAGAGAGAGAGATATAACCACCGAGAGAGAGAGATATAATCACCGAGAGAGAGAGATATATAACCAGCTAGAGAGATAGAGATATAACCAGCCAGAGAAAGAGAGAGATATAACCAGCCAGAGAGATAGAGATATAACCAGCCAGAGAGAGAGATATATAACCAGCCAGAGAGAGAGAAATAACCAGCCAGAGAGACAGAGAGATATAACCACTGAGAGAGAGAGAGAGAGAGATAACCAGCCAGAGAGATAGAGATATAACCAGCCAGAGAGAGAGATATATAACCAGCCAGAGAGAGAGAGATATAACCACCGAGAGAGAGAGATATATAACCAGCCAGAGAGAGAGAGATATAACCGGCCAGAGAGAGAGAGATATATAACCAGCCAGAGAGAGAGAGATATAACCACCGAGAGAGAGAGATATATAACCGGCCAGAGAGAGAGAGATATAACCGGCCAGAGAGAGAGAGATATATAACCAGCCAGAGAGAGAGAGCAAGATATAACCAGCCAGAGAGAAAGATATAACCAGCCAGAGAAAGATATAACCAGCCAGAGAGAGATATAACCAGCCAGAGAGAGAGATATAACCAGCCAGATAGAAAGATATAACAAGCCAGAGAGAGAGAGAGAGAGATATAACCAGCCAGAGAGAGATATAACCAGACAGATAGAGAGATATATAACCAGCCGTACAGAAAGATATAATCAACCAGAGAGAGATATATAACACGCCAGAGAGAGATATATATAACCAGCCAGAGAGAGAGAGATATAACCAGCCAGAGAGAAATATATAACTAGCCAGAGAGAGAAATATAACCATTCAGAGAGAAAGATATAACCAGCCAGAGAGAAAGCTATAACCAGCCAGAGAGAGAGATATAACCAGCCAGAGAGAAAGATATATAACCAGCCAGAGAGAGAGATATATAACCAGCCAGAGAGAGAGAGATATAACCACCGAGAGAGAGAGATATATAACCAGCCAGAGAGAGAGAGATATAACCGGCCAGAGAGAGAGAGATATATAACCAGCCAGAGAGAGAGAGATATAACCACCGAGAGAGAGAGATATATAACTGGCCAGAGAGAGAGAGATATAACCGGCCAGAGAGAGAGAGATATATAACCAGCCAGAGAGAGAGAGAGAGATATAACCAGCCAGAGAGAGAGATATAACCGGCCAGAGAGAGAGAGATATAACCAGCCAGAGAGAGAAATATATAACCAGCCAAAGAGAGAGATATATATATAACCAGCCAGAGAGAGAGAGAGATATAACCAGCCAGAGAGAGAGAGATATATAGCCAGCCAGAGAGAGAGAGATATAACCACCGAGAGAGATATATAACCAGCCAGAGAGAGGGAGATATAACCAGTCAGAGAGAGGGAGATATAACCAGCTAGAGAGATAGAGATATAACCAGCCAGAGAGAGATAGAGATATAACCAGTCAGGGAGAGAAATATATAACCAGCCAGAGAGAGAAATATATATAAACAGCCAGAGAGAGAGATATAACCAGCCAGATAGAGCGATATAACCAGCCAGAGAGAGAGAGATATAACCAGCCAGAGAGATATATATAACCAGACAGATAGAGAGATATAACCAGCCAGAGAGAAAGATATAACCAGCCAGAGAGCAAGATATAACCAGCCAGAGAAAGATATAACCAGCCAGAGAGAGATATAACCAGCCAGAGAGAGAGATATAACCAGCCAGATAGAAAGATATAACAAGCCAGAGAGAGAGAGAGAGATATAACCAGCCAGAGAGAGATATAACCAGACAGATAGAGAGATATATAACCAGCCGTACAGAAAGATATAATCAACCAGAGAGAGATATATAACACGCCAGAGAGAGATATATATAACCAGCCAGAGAGAGAGAGATATAACCAGCCAGAGAGAAATATATAACTAGCCAGAGAGAGAAATATAACCATTCAGAGAGAAAGATATAACCAGCCAGAGAGAAAGCTATAACCAGCCAGAGAGAGAGATATAACCAGCCAGAGAGAAAGATATATAACCAGCCAGAGAGAAAGCTATAACCAGCCAGAGAGAGAGATATAACCAGCCAGAGAGAAAGATATATAACCAGCCAGAGAGAGAGATATAACCAGCCAGAGAGAAAGATATAACCAGCCAGAGAGAGAGATATATAACTAGCCAGAGAGAGAGATATAACCAGCCAGAGAGAGAGAGATATAACCAGCCAGAGAGAGAAAGATATAACTAGCCAGAGAGAAAGATATAGCCAGCCAGAGAGAGAGAGAGATATAACCAGCCAGAGAGAGAGAGAGATATAAACAGCCAGAGAGAAAGATATAACCAGCCAGAGAGAAAGATATAACCAGCCAGAGAGAAAGATATATAACCAGCCAGAGAGAGAGATATAACCAGCCAGAGAGAAAGATTTAACCAGCCAGAGAGAGAGATATATAACTAGCCAGAGAGAGAAGGGGGAGCTAGAGGAGGGAGGAGGGGGAGCTAGAGGAGGGAGGGTGGGATGGAGGGGGTTGGAGGAGAGGTTGATAGTGCTGCAAGCAAGTCCTGATAAGTGTCTTCTATTCCTCTTTCTGACAAACCAAAGCAGGTTGCCAAGCTGGTTTACAATGAGATGAATGGTCTTCAACAAAGGTCCCAGCAGGTTGCCAAGCTGGTTTACAATGAGATGAATGGTCTTCAACAAAGGTACCAGCAGGTTGCCAAGCTGGTTTACAATGAGATGAATGGTCTTCAACAAAGGTCCCAGCAGGTTGCCAAGCTGGTTTACAATGAGATGAATGGTCTTCGACAAAGGTCCCAGCAGGCTGCCAAGCTGGTTTACAATGAGATGAATGGTCTTCTACAAAGGTCCCAGCAGGTTGTTTCCTAAATATCACACTTGAAAGTCAATTGTACTTGGCTCGCGTAGCACACTGTATTATCGGCATATTCAACAGCTTTTATGAAATACATTACCTTCAACAGTGTTATATTGTGATCAAGCCATCAATGTTTCGTGATTTTTGGTGTGGTAAAAATGTTAGCTAACGGGTTTGCAATTAGCAAAGCTTGACATTTTAGTGGAAATATTACAACTCTCAGCTCTTTAATAAGCAGTTTAGCAAAAACCAAATAAGTCCCGTAATATCGGCATATGGTTCCCAGTTATTGGCCACCTTACTGTTATGTTCAATTACAAGATATACACTACCGTTCAAAAGTTTGGGGGTCACTTAGAAATGTCCTTGTTTTGAAAGAAAAGCACATTTTTGTGTCCATTAATAAAATAACATCAAATTGATCAGAAATACAGTGTAGACTTTGTAGTGTCTATCAACCTTTTGCATGGTAGTGTAATTGACTATTGTAGCAGGAAACTGCTGATTTACTATGGAATATCTACATAGGCGTTTAGAGGCCCATTGTCAGCAACCATCACTCCTGTGTTCCAATGGCACGTTGTGTTAGCTTATCCAAGTTTATCATTTTTCTGAGAAATTAAGGTTATTCCATACGAGAAATTGCCAAGAAACTGAAGATCTCGTACAACGCTGTGTACTACTCCCGTCACAGAACAACGCAAACCGGCTCTAACCAGAATAGGAAGAGGAGTGGGAGGCCCCGGTGCACAACTGAGCAGTAGGACAAGTACACTATAGTGTCTAGTTTAAGAAACAGACGCCTCGCCTTACAAGTCCTCAACTAGCAGCTTCATTAAATAGTACCTGCAAAACACCAGTCTCAATGTCAACAGTGAAGAGGCGACTCCGGGATGCTGGCCTTCTAGGCAAAGTTGCAAAGAAAAAGCCACATCTCAGACTGGCCAATAAAAATAAAAGAATAAGATGGGCAAAAGAACACAGACACTGGACAGAGGAACTCTGCCTAGAAGGCCAGCATCCCAGAGTCGCCTCTTCACTGTTGACGTTGAGACTGGACAGAGGAACTCTGCCTAGAAGGCCAGCATCCCGGAGTCGCCTCTTCACTGTTGACGTTGACACTGGACAGAGGAACTCTGCCTAGAAGGCCAGCATCCCGGAGTCGCCTCTTCACTGTTGACGTTGAGACTGGACAGAGGAACTCTGCCTAGAAGGCCAGCATCCCGGAGTCGCCTCTTCACTGTTGACGTTGAGACTGGACAGAGGAACTCTGCCTAGAAGGCCAGCATCCCGGAGTCGCCTCTTCACTGTTGACGTTGACACTGGACAGAGGAACTCTGCCTAGAAGGCCAGCATCCCGGAGTCGCCTCTTCACTGTTGACGTTGAGACTGGACAGAGGAACTCTGCCTAGAAGGCCAGCATCCCGGAGTCGCCTCTTCACTGTTGACGTTGAGACTGGACAGAGGAACTCTGCCTAGAAGGCCAGCATCCCGGAGTCGCCTCTTCACTGTTGACATTGAGACTGGACAGAGGAACTCTGCCTAGAAGGCCAGCATCCCGGAGTCGCCTCTTCACTGTTGACGTTGAGACTGGACAGAGGAACTCTGCCTAGAAGGTCAGCATCCCGGAGTCGCCTCTTCACTGTTGACGTTGAGACTCGACAGAGGAACTCTGGTGTTTTTCAGGTACTATTTAATGAAGCTGCCAGTCTTAAAAAAAAACAAGGAAAATTCTAAGTGACCCTAAACTTTTGAATGGTAGTGTATCCGTTTAAATTTGTTCAAAATAGCCACGCCCACCTCGTATCCAAAGTGTTTACCAGACAGTTGAAAACAATGAGATGAAGGGGACTAAAAGATGATCTGGTTTATAATTAAAGATCTTGGCTGGAGGACGACTTGGTCTACGTCCTAAATGGCACACCCTATTCCCTATATATAGTGTTCACTTTATAGACCCGGGCCCATAGGGTGTTATTTAAGACACAATCTTGACAATGCCACAGATCAATGACGTTGATCTGATTTGATCTTGACGATGCCACAGATCAAAGACGTTGATCTGATTTGATCTTGACGATGCCACAGATCAATGACGTTGATCTGATTTGATCTTGACGATGCCACAGATCAATGACGTTGATCTGATTTGATCTTGACGATGCCACAGATCAATGATGTTGACATGATTTGATCTTGACAATGCCACAGATCAATGATGTTGTTCTGATTTGATCTTGACGATGCCACAGATCATTGACGTTGATCTGATTTGAAGCCTTGGAGTCCAAATTTTCCTCTGTAAAATTCAGACGCTGTTGATTGGAAGCAGTGATGTTGGAAACAGGTGACTACGTCGCGTTTGATCATGTTTGCAGCTTGTTCAACATGTTTTGATTGTGACTGTCACACTAGTCTGATTAAACAGAAGCTATGAACTGTGGAAGAACCCAACAGAACGTAGGGACAGCATAGGTCAAAGTAATCAAACCATTCAGATGTAAAGTATCCCATTAAAGCTACAATCCGTAGCTGGGAACAATAACAAAGTGGACGCCCTGCCTCTGTTTTCCTAAAAATCAGAGGGACGATCCTAAAGAAATGTAAACCATTCTAAAACAGAGCTATGACTGCAAGGACTGACCATCCATGATATCAACATGATCGTTTTAAGCATGTTTTGAGGCTATACAGTGTTTGTTTACATTTACATTGTTTACAAACATTGGAGTAAAAACAAATGTAGATTTTGTGTAGTGATGGTGTGAAACCGTTGAACGAAATTCATGAGGAAATTTTAAGCTGTATTCTTCAAGAATCAATGGATATACCATACATTTCCAAGTAAAAACATTTATGTAGCAACTGCAGATTCTAGCTTTAAATATTATACTGAATTCATTTCACCAACACTTCACAGCTGCTCATATTGTCTCAACCCTACATGGACCTCCATTCCCTATATAGTGCACTACTCTCTCTCTGCCTCTCTCTCTCTCTCTCTCTTGCTCGCTCTCTGCCCCTCTCTCTGCTCTCTCTCTCTCTGTCTCTCTCTCGCTCGCTCTGTGCCTTTCTTTGTCTCTCACTCTATGCTCCCCCCTCTCTCTCTCTCTGCCTCTCTTTCTGCTCTCTCTCTGCCTCTCTATCTCTATTCTCTCGTTGCCTCTTTCTCTCTACTCTCACTCTCTGCTCCCTCTCCCCCTCTCTCTCTCTCTCTCTCTGCTCTCTCTGCTCTCTCTCTCTGCCTCTCTCTCTCTCTCTCTCTCTCTCTCTCTCTGCCTCTCTTTCTGCTCTCTCTCTGCCTCGCTATCTCTAGTCTCACTCTCTGCTCACTCTCCCCCTCTCTCTCTCTCTCTCTCTGCTCTCTCTCTCTCTCTCTCTCTGCTCTCTCTGCTCTCTCTCTCTGCCTCTCTCTCTCTCTCTCTGCCTCTCTCTCTGCCTCTCTCTCTACTCTCGCTCTCTGCTCTCTCTCTCTGCCTCTCTCTCTCTCTCTCTGCCTCTCTCTCTCTGCCTCTCTCTCTACTCTCGCTCTCTGCTCTCTCTCTCTGCCTCTCTCTCTCTCTCTCTGCCTCTCTCTCTCTGCCTCTCTCTCTGCTTCTCTCTCTCTGTTCCCTCTATCTCGCTCCCCTCTACCCCCCTGACTCCCTCAGTTCCCCTGATGCAGATGCTTTCCAAAGTGATTTTGGGTAAATTCCCAGTTTGTTTACTTCTACTATCCGAGCCATTTATCATGAGTGTGAGAATTGATAAACTCAGTTATGGGAGCGACATACAATTAGCATATCTATCACCAGATAGTACTTTAATAATGCTAATCCTGAAAAACAGCAGTCTCTCTCTGACTGCCAAGGTGTTGATTTATTGACGTCCGACGACTTTTCTGCCTTGAGATCTGCTCAGCATAACAAACACCAACTCACACCACGCTGTCTCTCTCTCTGTCTGTCTCTCTCTCTCTCTCTCTCTCTCGCTGTCTCTCTGTCTCTCTCTCTCTCTCTCTCTGTCTGTCTCTCACTCTCAGTCTCTCTCTCCCTCTCTCTCACTCTCTCTCTCTCTCTCTCTCTCTCTCTCTCTCTCTCTCTCTCTCTCTCCTCTCCTCTCCTCTCCTCTCCTCTCCTCTCCTCTCCTCTCCTCTCCTCTCCTCTCCTTGCCTCTCCTCTCCCTCTCCCTCTCCCCCCCCTCTCTCTCTCCCTCTCTCTCTGTCTCTCTCACTCTCAGTCCCTCTCTCCCCTCTCTCTCACTCTCTCTCTCTCTCTCTCTCTCTCTCTCTCTCTCTCTCTCTCTCTCTCCTCTCTCTCTCCTCTCCTCTCCCTCTCCTCTCCCTCTCCTCTCCTCTCCTCTCCCTCTCCTCTCCCTCTCCTCTCCTCTCCTCTCCCTCTCCTCTCTCTCTCCTCTCCCTCTCCTCTTCCTCTCCTCTCCTCTCCTCTCCCTCTCCTCTCCCTCTCTCCTCTCCTCTCCTCTCTCCTCTCCTCTCCTCTCCTCTCCTCTCCCTCTCCTCTCCTCTCCTCTCCTCTCCTCTTCCTCTCCTCTCCTCTCCTCTCCTCTCCTCTCCCTCCTCCCTCCCTCTCCTCTCCTCTCCTCTCCCTCTCCTCTCCTCTCCTCTCCTCTCCTCTCCTCTCCCTCTCCTCTCCCTCCTCTCTCCTCTCCTCTCCTCTCCTCTCCTCTCCTATCCCCCCCCTCTCTCTCTCTCTGCTGTCTGGGTGATATTTCATTGTATACTGCCTGATTTCATTGCTGTGTGTACTATAGGATACCTTTCAGAGACCAGCGGTTTTCCTTATCCGTTCTTTCTTTTCTTTCCCCATTCCCAACTCTCTCAGACAATAGCTAATAACATTCTGTCAAAGGTGGCCTATTCTTTTTCCTTTCAGCTCTTATCAGGCCGTATAATTATACACACAAATTGACTGGTTCTCTTCCTTTGCACCCTGGGGCATGAATTGTTGAAAACCTCCCATAAAAATGGATAAGAGGAGGTTCAATTGGAATAAAAAATCTGGGAGTGAAACCAATAACTCCTAATTCCTTTATCTGAGGCCTGCCGAGTATACATCTGCTGTGTGGGCTCGCTCTTTCATTATAGCAGGCCTGCTGTGTTTATGGGCTCCTAGGAACCCCATCTGAATATAAAGCTAGGAGAAATCAATACTGCCTATCTGATCGCATCTTCCTCTCCTCTCCTCTCCTCTCCTCTCCCTCTCCTCTCCTCCTCTCCTCTCCTCTCCTCTCCTCTCCTCTCCTCTCCTCTCCTCTCCTCTCCCTCTCCCTCCTCTCCTCTCCTCTCCCTCTCCCTCTCCCCTCCCTCTCCCTCTCCCTCATTGCTCTGCATGGGATCTTTGTAGAACTCTACCACCACTTCGGAGACTAACGTTCCTACAACATAATCAATACATTTTCTTTACAGCCCTCCTCCTCTCGTCCTCAATCACCCAGAGGATGTATCAAACATGAACCTGCATCTGGAGGTGTGGAGAGGAGATGCAGATAGAAGATCATTTACTTTAACTCAGATCTCAGAGGTAGTTGCCTGCTGTCCCTGGTTCTGTCCGTATGGTCTGTCACTAACTGATATTGTCCTCACTGGTATGCATGCAGGGGCGGTGACAAGGCGTGCATCCCAAATGACATCCTATCCCCTATATAGTGCACTACTTTAGACCAGGGCCCATAGGGAATAGGGTGCACTACTTTAGACCAGGGCCCATAGGGAATAGGGTGCACTACTTTAGACCAGGGCCCATAGGGAATAGGGGTGCACTACTTTAGACCAGGGCCCATAGGGAATAGGGGTGCACTACTTTAGACCAGGGCCCAAAGGGAATAGGGTGCACTACTTTAGACCAGGGCCCATAGGGAATAGGGTGCACTACTTTAGACCAGGGCCCATAGGGAATAGGGTGCACTACTTTAGACCAGGACCCATAGGGAATAGGGGTGCACTACTTTAGACCAGGGTCCATAGGGAATAGGGGTGCACTACTTTAGACCAGGGCCCATAGGGAATAGGGTGCACTACTTTAGACCAGGACCCATAGGGAATAGGGTTGCACTACTTTAGACCAGGGCCCATAGGGAATAGGGGTGCACTACTTTAGACCAGGGCCCATAGGGAATAGGGTGCACTACTTTAGACCAGGGCCCATAGGGAATTGGGTGCACTACTTTAGACCAGGGCCCATAGGGAATAGGGTGCACTACTTTAGACCAGGGCCCATAGGGAATAGGGTGCACTACTTTAGACCAGGGCCCATAGGGAATAGGGTGTACTACTTTAGACCAGGGCCCATAGGGAATAGGGTGCACTACTTTAGACCAGGGCCCATAGGGAATAGGGTGCACTACTTTAGACCAGGGCCCATAGGGAATAGGGGTGCACTACTTTAGACCAGGGCCCATAGGGAATAGGGTTGCACTACTTTAGACCAGGGCCCATAGGGAATAGGGTGCACTACTTTAGACCAGGGCCCATAGGGAATAGGGGTGCACTACTTTAGACCAGGGCCCATAGGGAATAGGGTGCACTACTTTAGACCAGGGCCCATAGGGAATAGGGGTGCACTACTTTAGACCAGGGCCCATAGGGAATAGGGGTGCACTACTTTAGACCAGGGCCCATAGGGAATAGGGTGCACTACTTTAGACCAGGGCCCATAGGGAATGGGGTGCACTACTTTAGACCAGGGCCCATAGGGAATAGGGTGCACTACTTTAGACCAGGGCTCATAGGGAATAGGGTGCACTACTTTAGACGAGGGCCCAAAGGGAATAGGGGTGCACTACTTTAGACCAAGGCCCATAGGAAATAGGGTGCACTACTTCAGACCAGGGCCCATAGGGAATAGGGTGCACTACTTTAGACCAGGGCCCATAGGGAATGGGGTGCACTACTTTAGACCAGGGCCCATAGGGAATAGGGTGCACTACTTTAGACCAGGGCCCATAGGGAATAGGGTGCACTACTTTAGACGAGGGCCCAAAGGGAATAGGGGTGCACTACTTTAGACCAAGGCCCATAGGAAATAGGGTGCACTACTTCAGACCAGGGCCCATAGGGAATAGGGTGCACTACTTTAGACCAGGGCCCATAGGGAATAGGGGTGCACTACTTTAGACCAGGGCCCATAGGGAATAGGGTGCACTACTTTAGACCAGGGCCCATAGGGAATAGGGGTGCACTACTTTAGACCAGGGCCCATAGGGAATAGGGTGCACTACTTTAGACCAGGGCCCATAGGGAATAGGGGTGCACTACTTTAGACCAGGGCCCATAGGGAATAGGGGTGCACTACTTTAGACCAGGGCCCATAGGGAATAGGGGTGCACTACTTTAGACCAGGACCCATAGGGAATAGGGGTGCACTACTTTAGACCAGGACCCATAGGGAATAGGGGTTCACTACTTCAGACCAGGGCCCATAGGGAATAGGGTGCACTACTTTAGACCAGGACCCATAGGGAATAGGGTGCACTACTTTAGACCAGGGCCCATAGGGAATAGGGGTGCACTACTTTAGACCAGGGCCCAGAGGGAATAGGGTGCACTACTTTAGACCAGGGCCCATAGGGTGATATTTGGGACACATACAGTGTTCCCTCGCTGTATTCTGAAGCCGAACACAGTGACCTGCTGATGGCTTCCTAAAGGAGACGGTGTGTAAGTTACACAGCAGGGAAAACAACCAGACACAGTCAGCTGCCAGAGGAAGGAGGGTGTGTGTGATGTACGCCTCTCTCTCTCCTCCTATATGAGTGAAGGGGGACTGGTGTGCTTTCCATCCATCATGTTGTAGCATTAATCATTGCATCATTACATGCCAACGGGGAGGCGGAGGGATGCATCCATCATTCAAGGGTGAATAGGTTCTCCTGGAGTCCTGTTGGCACGGTTACGGGCCTGGGAGGAGATGGTGACCGGTTCGTACCTGAACCCCCTCTGGGAGAGGTTCCAATGGGCCTCGACTGGAGAAGGTGACCTGGCCCTACCTGAACCCCCTCTGGGAGAGGCTCCAATGTGCCTCGACTGGAGAAGGTGACCTGGCCCTACCTGAACCCCCTCTGGGAGAGGCTCCAATACTACGGTTTTATATTCTGACTAAAAGAACACAAACCTCCCCAAGCTGTCTCTCTCACACCTGAGTACCTGACTGAATGAGACGAGTACAACACTGTATTAAAAAGACTCATAGATAGTTATAGACTCATAGTTAGTTATAGACTCATAGTTAGTTATAGACTCATAGTTAGTTATAGACTCATAGATAGTTCATAAATAGTTATAGACTCATAGTTAGTTCATCATTAGTTATAGACTCATAGCTAGTTATAGACTCATAGTTATACACTCATAGTTAGTTATAGACTCATAGTGAGTTATATACTCATAGCTAGTTATAGACTCATAGCTAGTTATAGACTCATAGCTAGTTATAGACTCATAGATAGTTATAGACTCATAGATAGTTCATAAATAGTTATAGACTCATAGTAGGTTCATAGTTAGTCATAGACTCATAGTTATAGACTCATAGTTAGTTATAGACTCATAGTGAGTTATATACTCATAGATAGTTATATACTCATAGATAGTTATAGAGTCATAGTTATTTCATAGATAGTTATAGACTCATAGTAGGTTCATAGATAGTTATAGACTCATAGATAGTTCATAGATAGTTATAGACTCATAGTAGGTTCATAGCTAGTTATAGACTCATAGCTAGTTATAGACTCATAGCTAGTTATAGACTCATAGATAGTTATAGACTCATAGTTAGTTAGAGACTCATAGTTAGTTATAGACTCATAGCTAGTTATAGACTCATAGCTAGTTATAGACTCATAGCTAGTTATAGTCTCATAGTTAGTTATAGACTCATAGTTAGTTATAGACTCATAGTTAGTTATAGAATCATAGATAGTTCATAAATAGTTATAGACTCATAGATATTTCATAGATAGTTATAGACTCATAGTTAGTTATAGACTCATAGATAGTTCATAGATAGTTATAGACTCATAGCTAGTTATAGACTCATAGTTAGTTATAAACTCATAGCTAGTTATAGACTCATAGCTAGTTATAGACTCATAGCTAGTTATAGTCTCACAGTTAGTTATAGACTCATAGCTAGTTATAGTCTCATAGTTAGTTATAGACTCATAGATAGTTCATAAATAGTTATAGACTCATAGAAAGTTCATAGATAGTTATAGACTCATAGTTAGTTATAGACTCATAGATAGTTCATAGATAGTTATAGACTCATAGCTAGTTATAGACTCATAGCTAGTTATAGACTCATAGCTAGTTATAGACTCATAGATAGTTATAGACTCATAGTTAGTTAGAGACTCATAGTTAGTTATAGACTCATAGCTAGTTATATTCTCATAGCTAGTTATAGACTCATAGCTAGTTATAGTCTCATAGTTAGTTATAGACTCATAGTTAGTTATAGACTCATAGTTAGTTATAGACTCATAGATAGTTCATAAATAGTTATAGACTCATAGATAGTTCATAGATAGTTATAGACTCATAGTAGGTTCATAGATAGTTATAGACTCATAGCTAGTCATAGACTCATAGTTATAGACTCATAGTTAGTTATAGACTCATAGTGAGTTATATACTCATAGATAGTTATATACTCATAGATAGTTATAGAGTCATAGTTAGTTCAAAGATAGTTATAGACTCATAGCTAGTTATAGACTCATAGCTAGTTATAGACTCATAGCTAGTTATAGACTCATAGCTAGTTATAGACTCATAGCTAGTTATAGACTCATAGCTAGTTATAGAATCATAGATAGTTATAGACTCATAGTTAGTTATAGACTCATAGTTCGTTATAGACCCATAGTTAGTTATAGACTCATAGTTAGTTATAGACTCATAGTTAGTTATAGACTCATAGATAGTTATAGAATCATAGATAGTTATAGAGACATAGATAGTTATAGAATTATAGATAGTTATAGAGACATAGTTAGTTAATAAATAGATATAGACTCATAGATAGTTATAGACCCATAGATAGTTATAGACTCATAGTTAGTTATAGAATCATAGATAGTTATAGAGACATAGTTAGTTAATAGATAGATATAGACTCATAGATAGTTAGAGAGTCATAGATAGTTAAAGAGTCATATATAGTTGTAGACTCATAGATAGTTAGAGAGTCATAGATAGTTATAGACTCATAGTTAGTACATAGATAGATGTAGACTCATAGATAGTTAGACTCAGATGGTTGTAGACTCATAGATAGTTAGAGAGTCATAGTTAGTTATAGACTCATAGTTAGTTTATAGACTCATAAATAGTTATAGACTCATAGATAGTTATAGACTCATAGTTAGTTATAGACTCAAAGATAGTTATAGACTCATAGTTAGTTATAGACTCATAGTTAGTTATAGACTCATAGATAGTTATATACTCATAAATAGTTGTAGACTCATAGATAGTTAGAGAGTCATAGATAGTTATAGACTCATAGTTAGTTATAGACTCATAGATAGTTATAGACCCATAGTTAGTTATAGACTCATAAATAGTTGTAGACTCATAGATAGTTAGAGAGTCATAATTAGTTATAGACTCATAGTTAGTTATAGACTCATAAATAGTTGTAGACTCATAGATAGTTAGAGAGTCATAGATAGTTATAGACTCATAGATAGTTATAGACTCATAGTTGGTTATAGACTCATAGTTAGTTATAGACTCATAGATAGTTATAGACTCATAGATAGTTATAGACGCATAGATAGTTATAGACTCATAGATAGTTATAGACTCATAGTTGGTTATAGACTCAAAGATAGTTATAGACTCATAGTTAGTTATAGACTCATAGATAGTTATATACTCATAAATAGTTGTAGACTCATAGATAGTTAGAGAGTCATAATTAGTTATAGACTCATAGTTAGTTATAGACTCATAAATAGTTATAGACTCATAGATAGTTATAGACTCATAGTTAGTTATAGACTCATAGATAGTTCATAGATAGTTATAGACTCATAGTAGGTTCATAGATAGTTATAGACTCATAGCTAGTCATAGACTCATAGTTATAGACTCATAGTTAGTTATAGACTCATAGTGAGTTATATACTCATAGATAGTTATATACTCATAGATAGTTATAGAGTCATAGTTAGTTCATAGATAGTTATAGACTCATAGCTAGTTATAGACTCATAGCTAGTTATAGACTCATAGCTAGTTATAGACTCATAGCTAGTTATAGACTCATAGCTAGTTATAGAATCATAGATAGTTATAGACTCATAGTTAGTTATAGACTCATAGTTCGTTATAGACCCATAGTTAGTTATAGACTCATAGTTAGTTATAGACTCATAGTTAGTTATAGACTCATAGATAGTTATAGAATCATAGATAGTTATAGAGACATAGATAGTTATAGAATCATAGATAGTTATAGAGACATAGTTAGTTAATAAATAGATATAGACTCATAGATAGTTATAGACCCATAGATAGTTATAGACTCATAGATAGTTATAGAATCATAGATAGTTATAGAGACATAGTTAGTTAATAGATAGATATAGACTCATAGATAGTTAGAGAGTCATAGATAGTTAAAGAGTCATATATAGTTGTAGACTCATAGATAGTTAGAGAGTCATAGATAGTTATAGACTCATAGTTAGTACATAGATAGATGTAGACTCATAGATAGTTAGACTCAGATGGTTGTAGACTCATAGATAGTTAGAGAGTCATAGTTAGTTATAGACTCATAGTTAGTTTATAGACTCATAAATAGTTATAGACTCATAGATAGTTATAGACTCATAGTTAGTTATAGACTCAAAGATAGTTATAGACTCATAGTTAGTTATAGACTCATAGATAGTTATAGACCCATAGTTAGTTATAGACTCATAAATAGTTGTAGACTCATAGATAGTTAGAGAGTCATAATTAGTTATAGACTCATAGTTAGTTATAGACTCATAAATAGTTGTAGACTCATAGATAGTTAGAGAGTCATAGATAGTTATAGACTCATAGATAGTTATAGACTCATAGTTGGTTATAGACTCATAGTTAGTTATAGACTCATAGATAGTTATAGACTCATAGATAGTTATAGACGCATAGATAGTTATAGACTCATAGATAGTTATAGACTCATAGTTGGTTATAGACTCAAAGATAGTTATAGACTCATAGTTAGTTATAGACTCATAGATAGTTATATACTCATAAATAGTTGTAGACTCATAGATAGTTAGAGAGTCATAATTAGTTATAGACTCATAGTTAGTTATAGACTCATAAATAGTTATAGACTCATAGATAGTTATAGACTCATAGTTAGTTATAGACTCATAGATAGTTATATACTCATAAATAGTTGTAGACTCATAGATAGTTATAGACTCATAGATAGTTATATACTCATAAATAGTTGTAGACTCATAGATAGTTAGAGAGTCATAGATAGTTATAGACTCATAGTTAGTTATAGACTCATAGATAGTTATAGACGCATAGTTAGTTATAGACTCATAGATAGTTAGAGAGTCATAGATAGTTATAGACTCATAGATAGTTATAGACTCATAGTTGGTTATAGACTCATAGTTAGTTATAGACTCATAGATAGTTATAGACCCATAGTTAGTTCCAGCATGTCATTCCAAAAATATTGGGAGAGTGATGTTTGTTGTTTTGGCTGTAAACTCTAGTACTTTATATATGAAATGACTATGAGGTTAAAGTGCAGAATGTCAGCTTTAATTTGAGGATAGTTTCATCAATATCAGGTGTACCGTTTCAAAATTACAGCACTTGTTATACATACAGTGGTCCCTCCATTTTAGGGGACCAAAAGGATTGGGACAAATTCATTATATGTCTATTAAAGTAGTCACAAGTATAGTATTTGGTCCCATATTCATAGCACACAATGATTACATCAAGCTTGAGACTCTACAAACTTGTTGGTTGTATTTGCTGTTTGTTTTGGTTGTGTTTCAGATTATTTTGTGCCCAATAGAAATGAACGGTAAATTATATATTGTGTAATTTTGGAGTCACTTGTATTGTAAATTAGAATAGAAAACGTCTTCTAAGCACTTCTACATGGACGTTACCATGATTACGGATAATCCTGAATTAATTGAGACACACAAATATCATACTCCCCCAAAAATGCTATCCTCAATGTTACTGTAATGGTGAGAGGGGAGCACGTCTTGAACTGAACGTCCTGGGACTGCACTGTAGTGTGACTCTGTAATTGGACTGAACGCCCTGGGACTGCACTGTAGTGTGACTCTGTAATTGGACTGAACGCCCTGGGACTGCACTGTAGTGTGACTCTGTAATTCAACTGAACGTCCTGGGACTGCACTGTAGTGTGACTCTGTAATTGGACTGAACACCCTGGGACTGCACTGTAGTGTGACTCTGTAATTGGACAGAACACC
Organism: Oncorhynchus masou masou; assembly: GCF_036934945.1. NCBI lineage: Eukaryota > Metazoa > Chordata > Actinopteri > Salmoniformes > Salmonidae > Oncorhynchus > Oncorhynchus masou. The sequence continues at coordinate 2,845,148 of NC_088238.1, read as the reverse complement.
CTGGGACTGCACTGTAGTGTGACTCTGTAATTGGACAGAACACCCTGGGACTGCACTGTAGTGTGACTCTGTAATTGGACTGAACACCCTGGGACTGCACTGTAGTGTGACTCTGTAATTGGACTGAACGTCCTGGGACTGCACTGTAGTGTGACTCTGTAATTGGACTCAGCGTCCTGGGACTGCACTGTAGTGTGACTCTGTAATTGAACAGAACGCCCTGGGACTGCACTGTAGTGTGACTCTGTAATTGGACTGAATGCCCTGGGACTGCACTGTAGTGTGACTCTGTAATTGTATTTTATTTCTTTATATTTGACCTTTATTTTACTAGGCAAGTCAGTTTAACGTGTTATGGCTGCTGTCCCTGTACAGGGATCAACATCAGGGGAAATTTCAGAGTGACAACTAATAGTACTCGATAAAACTCAAACTTTCATTAAAACACACATGCAGGGTACTCAATTAAAGCTACACTCGTTGTGAATCTAGCCAACATGTCAGATTTTTAAAATGCTTTTCGGTGAAAGCATGAGAAGCTATTATCTGATAGCATGCAACCCCCCAAAATACCTGAAGGGGACGTAAACAAAAGAATTAGCGTAGCCGGCGCTACACAAAACGCGGAAATAAAATATAAAACATTCATTACCTTTGACGAGCTTCTTTGTTGGCACTCTAATATGTCCCATAAACATCACAATTGGGTCTTTTTTTCGATTAAATCCGTCCATGTATACCCAAAATGTCAATTTATGAAGCCCATCTGATCCAGGAAAAAACAGCTTTTCAAAACGCAACGTCATTTTTTTAAAATTAGAAAAGTTGCCTATAAACTTTGACAAAACACTTCAAACTACTTTTGTAATCCAACTTTAGGTATTAGTAAACGTTAATAATCGATCAAATTGATCACGGGGCGATCTGTATTCAATAGCAGCAAGTCTTGAAATCATGGTCGATACTCTCTCTTTCATAACTTCCCCTGGTGTACCTGATGACAGGAAGTGCCTATTCCTCATTTCACCAAGGATTAACTTCAACCCAATTCCCAACACTGGCGACATCGTGTGGAAGCTGTAGTAACTGTAAACTGGGCGCTATCTATTTTCCCTTGCCATAGACAATCCAGAGAACTGGCGGAGGGATATATATTTATTTTTTTTGTGAACAGTTTTCCTTGGGGAAATTTTGCGCGATTTTTAACAAAAAGCTGAAAAAATTCACACGCTCTTTAAGAGGTTTTTAAGAAGAAATTCTAGTTACAATGTTGGCCTATCACCGGCCAAACCCGGACGACGCTGGGCCAATCTGCGCCGCACTATGGGACTCCCAATCACGGCCAGTTGTGATACAGCCTGGATTCGAACCAGGGCCTGTAGTGTTCACCTCCAGCACTGAGATGCAGTGTCTTAGACCGCTGCGCCACTCAGGATCCCCAACATCTGTGTCAAACTGTATGTGAGAGAGAGTCACACGCATCTTGTGCTTGTCTCCACACCCCTCCAGGTGTCACTCATTTTCCCCATTTATCCCCTGTGTATTTATACCTGTGTTCTCTGTTTGTCTGGTGCCAGTTCATCTTGTCTCGTCAAGCCTACCAGTGTGTTTATTCCCGTACTCGTGTTCTCTCCAGTCTCTGTTTTCTAGTTTTTTGAGCATTCTGCCTGCCCTGACCCTGAGCCTGCCTGCCGTTCTGTACCTTTCTGACTCTGCCCTGGATTACTGACCTCTGCCTGCCCTGACCCTGCCTGCCGTTCTGTACCTTTCTGACTCTACCCTGGATTACTGACCTCTGCCTGTCCTTGACCTGTCGTCGTTTGTCGGCCCCCTGTGTTGTCAATAAACATCTGTGATTGGAACTGTCTGCATCTGGGTCTTATCCTGAATCATGATAGAGAGGCTCTGCAGCTTGTGGAGGCCCTGATGTTTTCCCTGGCTGTGTCACACAGAGCTGTATCCTGAATCATGATAGAGAGACTCTGCAGCTTGTGGAGGCCCTGATGTTTTCCCTGGCTGTGTCACACAGAGCTGTATCCTGAATCATGATAGAGAGGCTCTGCAGCTTGTGGAGGCCCTGATGTTTTCCCTGGCTGTGTCACACAGAGCTGTATCCTGAATCATGATAGAGAGGCTCTGCAGGATGTGAAGGCCCTGATGTTTTCCCTGGCTGTGTCTCACAGAGCTGTATCCTGAATCATGATAGAGAGGCTCTGCAGCTTGTGGAGGCCCTGATGTTTTCCCTGGCTGTGTCACACAGAGCTGTATCCTGAATCATGATAGAGAGGCTCTGCAGCATGTGGAGGCCCTGATGTTTTCCCTGGCTGTGTCACACAGAGCTGTATCCTGAATCATGATAGAGAGGCTCTGCAGCTTGTGGAGGCCCTGATGTTTTCCCTGGCTGTGTCACACAGAGCTGTATCCTGAATCATGATAGAGAGGCTCTGCAGCATGTAGAGGCCCTGATGTTTTCCCTGGCTGTGTCACACAGAGCTGTATCCTGAATCATGATAGAGAGGCTCTGCAGCTTGTGGAGGCCCTGATGTTTTCCCTGGCTGTGTCTCACAGAGCTGTATCCTGAATCATGATAGAGAGGCTCTGCAGCTTGTGGAGGCCCTGATGTTTTCCCTGGCTGTGTCACACAGAGCTGTATCCTGAATCATGATAGAGAGGATCTGCAGGATGTGAAGGCCCTGATGTTTTCCCTGGCTGTGTCTCACAGAGCTGTATCCCGAATCATGATAGAGAGGCTCTGCAGCTTGTGGAGGCCCTGATGTTTTCCCTGGCTGTGTCACACAGAGCTGTATCCTGAATCATGATAGAGAGGCTCTGCAGCATGTGGAGGCCCTGATGTTTTCCCTGGCTGTGTCACACAGAGCTGTATCCTGAATCATGATAGAGAGGCTCTGCAGCTTGTGGAGGCCCTGATGTTTTCCCTGGCTGTGTCACACAGAGCTGTATCCTGAATCATGATAGAGAGGCTCTGCAGCTTGTGGAGGCCCTGATGTTTTCCCTGGCTGTGTCACACAGAGCTGTATCCTGAATCATGATAGAGAGGCTCTGCAGGATGTGGAGGCCCTGATGTTTTCCCTGGCTGTGTCACACAGAGCTGTATCCTGAATCATGATAGAGAGGCTCTGCAGCTTGTGGAGGCCCTGATGTTTTCCCTGGCTGTGTCACACGGAGCTGTATCCTGAATCATGATAGAGAGGCTCTGCAGCTTGTAGAGGCCCTGATGTTTTCCCTGGCTGTGTCACACAGAGCTGTATCCTGAGTCATGATAGAGAGGCTCTGCAGCATGTAGAGGCCCTGATGTTTTCCCTGGCTGTGTCACACAGAGCTGTATCCTGAATCATGATAGAGAGGCTCTGCAGCTTGTGGAGGCCCTGATGTTTTCCCTGGCTGTGTCACACAGAGCTGTATCCTGAATCATGATAGAGAGGCTCTGCAGCTTGTGGAGGCCCTGATGTTTTCCCTGGCTGTGTCTCACAGAGCTGTATCCTGAATCATGATAGAGAGGCTCTGCAGCTTGTGGAGGCCCTGATGTTTTCCCTGGCTGTGTCACACGGAGCTGTATCCTGAATCATGATAGAGAGGCTCTGCAGCTTGTGGAGGCCCTGATGTTTTCCCTGGCTGTGTCACACAGAGCTGTATCCTGAATCATGATAGAGAGGCTCTGCAGCTTGTGGAGGCCCTGATGTTTTCCCTGGCTGTGTCACACAGAGCTGTATCCTGAATCATGATAGAGAGGCTCTGCAGCATGTAGAGGCCCTGATGTTTTCCCTGGCTGTGTCACACAGAACTGTATCCTGAATCATGATAGAGAGGCTCTGCAGCTTGTGGAGGCCCTGATGTTTTCCCTGGCTGTGTCACACAGAGCTGTATCCTGAATCATGATAGAGAGGCTCTGCAGCTTGTGGAGGCCCTGATGTTTTCCCTGGCTGTGTCACACAGAGCTGTATCCTGAATCATGATAGAGAGGCTCTGCAGCATGTAGAGGCCCTGATGTTTTCCCTGGCTGTGTCACACAGAACTGTATCCTGAATCATGATAGAGAGGCTCTGCAGCTTGTGGAGGCCCTGATGTTTTCCCTGGCTGTGTCACACAGAGCTGTATCCTGAATCATGATAGAGAGGCTCTGCAGCATGTAGAGGCCCTGATGTTTTCCCTGGCTGTGTCACACAGAGCTGTATCCTGAATCATGATAGAGAGGCTCTGCAGCTTGTAGAGGCCCTGATGTTTTCCCCGACTGTGTCACACAGAGCTGTATCCTGAATCATGATAGAGAGGCTCTGCAGCTTGTAGAGGCCCTGATGTTTTCCCTGGCTGTGTCACACAGAGCTGTATCCTGAATCATGATAGAGAGGCTCTGCAGCATGTAGAGGCCCTGATGTTTTCCCTGGCTGTGTCACACAGAGCTGTATCCTGAATCATGATAGAGAGGCTCTGCAGCTTGTAGAGGCCCTGATGTTTTCCCCGACTGTGTCACACAGAGCTGTATCCTGAATCATGATAGAGAGGCTCTGCAGCTTGTAGAGGCCCTGATGTTTTCCCTGGCTGTGTCACACAGAGCTGTATCCTGAATCATGATAGAGAGGCTCTGCAGCTTGTGGAGGCCCTGATGTTTTCCCTGGCTGTGTCACACAGAGCTGTATCCTGAATCATGATAGAGAGGCTCTGCAGCATGTGGAGGCCCTGATGTTTTCCCTGGCTGTGTCACACAGAGCTGTATCCTGAATCATGATAGAGAGGCTCTGCAGCTTGTGGAGGCCCTGATGTTTTCCCTGGCTGTGTCACACAGAGCTGTATCCTGAATCATGATAGAGAGGCTCTGCAGCTTGTGGAGGCCCTGATGTTTTCCCTGGCTGTGTCACACAGAGCTGTATCCTGAATCATGATAGAGAGGCTCTGCAGCATGTGGAGGCCCTGATGTTTTCCCTGGCTGTGTCTCACAGAGCTGTATCCTGAATCATGATAGAGAGGCTCTGCAGCTTGTGGAGGCCCTGATGTTTTCCCCGACTGTGTCACACAGAGCTGTATCCTGAATCATGATAGAGAGGCTCTGCAGCTTGTGGAGGCCCTGATGTTTTCCCCGACTGTGTCACACAGAGCTGTATCCTGAATCATGATAGAGAGGCTCTGCAGCTTGTGGAGGCCCTGATGTTTTCCCCGACTGTGTCACACAGAGCTGTATCCTGAATCATGATAGAGAGGCTCTGCAGCTTGTGGAGGCCCTGATGTTTTCCCTGGCTGTGTCACACGGAGCTGTATCCTGAATCATGATAGAGAGGCTCTGCAGCTTGTGGAGGCCCTGATGTTTTCCCTGGCTGTGTCACACAGAGCTGTATCCTGAATCATGATAGAGAGGCTCTGCAGCATGTAGAGGCCCTGATGTTTTCCCTGGCTGTGTCACACAGAACTGTATCCTGAATCATGATAGAGAGGCTCTGCAGCTTGTGGAGGCCCTGATGTTTTCCCTGGCTGTGTCACACAGAGCTGTATCCTGAATCATGATAGAGAGGCTCTGCAGCTTGTGGAGGCCCTGATGTTTTCCCTGGCTGTGTCACACAGAGCTGTATCCTGAATCATGATAGAGAGGCTCTGCAGCTTGTGGAGGCCCTGATGTTTTCCCTGGCTGTGTCACACAGAGCTGTATCCTGAATCATGATAGAGAGGCTCTGCAGCATGTGGAGGCCCTGATGTTTTCCCTGGCTGTGTCTCACAGAGCTGTATCCTGAATCATGATAGAGAGGCTCTGCAGCTTGTGGAGGCCCTGATGTTTTCCCCGACTGTGTCACACAGAGCTGTATCCTGAATCATGATAGAGAGGCTCTGCAGCTTGTGGAGGCCCTGATGTTTTCCCCGACTGTGTCACACAGAGCTGTATCCTGAATCATGATAGAGAGGCTCTGCAGCTTGTGGAGGCCCTGATGTTTTCCCCGACTGTGTCACACAGAGCTGTATCCTGAATCATGATAGAGAGGCTCTGCAGCTTGTGGAGGCCCTGATGTTTTCCCTGGCTGTGTCACACGGAGCTGTATAATTTATCAGTTTTAATTGTTCCAAGCTGCTCGCTTTTCATTTGGCCCAGCATCTATTTGGGCAGCTGCATATTCACCAGAGCATGCTAGGTTCATCTACCCTGCTCAAACTTATAGAGGCTGTTTTCTCCCCGTTCAACCCTGTTTCACCCAGTTCCCCTCCCCCACAGAGAATGGGGGAAGAGAGGAAGGGGAGGGAGAGGGGAGGAGATGGAGATGGAGGGGGGAGAGTGGGAGAGTGGGAGGAGGGAGAAGAGGTGGGGGAGAGAGAGGAGAGAGAGGAGAGGGGAGTGGGGGGGGGTGAGCGGGAGGAGGGAAGAGAGGAGAGGGAGAGAGGAGAAGAGAGGGGAGGAGATGGAGATAGAAGAGGGAGAGTGGGAGAGTTTGAGAAGAGGTGGGGGAAAGAGAGGAGAGGGGAGTGGGGGGTGAGCGGAAGGAGGGAAGAGAGAAGAGGGAGAGAGAGGAGGGAGAAGGGGTGGGGGAAAGAGAGTATAGATAGGAGAGGGGATTGGGGGTGAGCGGGAGGAGGGAAAAGAGAAGAGGGGAGAGAGAGAGATTAGCAGAGACAGCATGAGGTGAGTGAACGAAGGAGTCAACAACTCTGCTGAGCGTACAACCAGAGAAAATGAACTGTTGGAGGGCATTTCAGGCCATTCTACATTAACAGAGGTTATAATTAGTGTCTACTCAGCTGCAGTGTAGTATGCATACTGTAGAGGCCACAGCCAAGACAGCCTCTGAGGCCTCTTCAAGAGATCTCTTCTTAAACTGACTATCGGTCTTGCTGTTCGTTCTCCAATAGCCAGAGGAAGCATCCAACATCTCCATCCCAAGTAGAACCCTGTTACCTTTACAGTGCACTTCTTTTCACCAAGGCCAATAGGATTCTGGTCAAAAGTAGTGCAGTATATAGGGAATAGGGTGCCATGTGGGACACAGTCTATATGTGTACAGTGGCCGTTTCAAGAGATCTCATCCTAAAGGAGCTTATGGTTGTATTGTATGTTCTCCAACAGCCAGAAGACACATCCAGTAACCCCCACACAACACACAACCTCTGGTTAAAGTCTCTCTCTCTTCCACAACACACAACCTCTGGTTAAAGTCTCTCTCTCTTCCACAACACACAACCTCTGGTTAAAGTCTCTCTCTCTTCCATAACACACAACCTCTGGTTAAAGTCTCTCTCTCTTCCACAACACACAACCTCTGGTTAAAGTCTCTCTCTCTTCCACAACCTCTGGTTAAAGTCTCTCTCTCTTCCACAACACACAACCTCTGGTTAAAGTCTCTCTCTCTTCCACAACACACAACCTCTGGTTAACATCTCTCTCTCCTCCACAACACACAACCTCTGGTTAAAGTCTCTCTCTCTCTTCCACAACACACAACCTCTGGTTAATGTCTCTCGCTCTTCCACAACACACAACCTCTGGTTAACGTCTCTCTCTCTTCCACAACACACAACCTCTGGTTAAAGTCTCTCTCTTCCACAACCTCTGGTTAAAGTCTCTCTCTTCTCCACAACACAACCTCTGGATGAAGTGAGACAATATCTGGAGCTGTTGCTGCAGCCAACAAGGTGCTTGTACAAGGAACCTTAGAGACAAGACAATACACCTCTAGAAGGAACTATAGAGACAATACACCTCTAGAAGGAACCATAGAGACAATACACCTCTAGAAGGAACCATAGAGACAATGCACCTCTAGAAGGAACCATAGAGACAATACACCTCTAGAAGGAACCATAGAGACAATACACCTCTAGAAGGAACCATAGAGACAATAAACCTCTAGAAGGAACCATAGAGACAATAAAACCTCTAGAAGGAACCATACAGACATTAAAACCTCTAGAAGGAACCATAGAGACAATACACCTCTAGAAGGAACCATAGAGACAATAAACCTCTAGAAGGAACCATAGAGACAATACAACCTCTAGAAGGAACCATACAGACATTAAAACCTCTAGAAGGAACCATAGAGACAATACACCTCTAGAAGGAACCATAGAGACAATAAACCTCTAGAAGGAACCATAGAGACAATACACCTCTAGAAGGAACCATAGAGACAAGACAATACACCTCAAGAAGGAACCATAGAGACAAGACAATACACCAGATGAGACCGAAGGTTAGACTCATGATGTGGATTGCACCAACATGGTTTTATCTTAGATTAGAGCTGACCTAGATTTTGAACATCTATTTTCAGATGTAACAACCCACCCCCACCCTCTATAACAACCACCCCACCTTCCATAACAACCACCCCACCTTACATAACAACTATCCCACCCTCTATAACAACAACCCCACCTTCCATAACAACCACCCCACCTTCCATAACAACCACCCCACCCTCTATAACAACCACCCCACTTTATATAACCACCACCCACCCTCCATAACAACAACCCCACCTTCCATAACAACCACCCCACCTTCCATAACAACCACCCCACCTTTCATAACAACCACACCACCCTCCATAACAACCACCCCACCTTCCATAACAACCACCCCACCTTCCATAACAACTATCCCACACTCTATAACAAACACCCCACTTTACATAACAACCATCCCACCCTCTACAACAACCACCGCACTTTACATAACAACCACCCACCCTCTATAACAACCACCCCACCCTCCATAACAACAACCCCACCTTCCATAACAACCACCCCACCTTACATAACAACCACCCCACCCTCCATAACAACCACCCCACCTTCCATAACAACCACCTCACCTTCCATAACAACCATCCCACCCTCTATAACAACCACCCCACTTTACATAACCACAACCCACCCTCTATAACAACCACCCCACCCTCCATAACAACAACCCCACCTTCCATAACAACCACCCCACCTTCCATAACAACCACCCCACCTTTCATAACAACCACCCCACCCTCCATAACAACCACCACACCTTCCATAACAACCACCCCACCCTCTATAACAACCACCCCACTTTACATAACCACCACCCACCCTCCATAACAACAACCCCACCTTCCATAACAACCACCTCACCTTCCATAACAACCACCCCACCTTTCATAACAACCACCCCACCCTCCATAACAACCACCCCACCTTCCATAACAACCACCCCACCTTCCATAACAACTATCCCACACTCTATAACAAACACCCCACTTTACATAACAACCATCCCACCCTCTATAACAACCACCCCACTTTACATAACAACCACCCACCCTCTATAACAACCACCCCACCCTCCATAACAACAACCCCACCTTCCATAACAACCACCCCACCTTACATAACAACCACCCCACCCTCCATAACAACCACCCCACCTTCCATAACAACCACCCCACCTTCCATAACAACCATCCCACACTCTATAACAAACACCCCACTTTACATAACAACCATCCCACCCTCTATAACAACCACCCCACTTTACATAACCACAACCCACCCTCTATAACAACCACCCCACCCTCCATAACAACAACCCCACCTTCCATAACAACCACCCCACCTTCCATAACAACCACCCCACCTTTCATAACAACCACCCCACCCTCCATAACAACCACCACACCTTCCATAACAACCACCCCACCTTCCATAACAACCATCCCACACTCTATAACAAACACCCCACTTTACATAACAACCATCCCACCCTCTATAACAACCACCCCACCCTCCATAACAATCACCCCACCTTCCATAACAACCACCCCACTCTCCATAACAACCACCCCACACTCCATAACAACCACCCCACCCTCCATAACAACTACCCCACCTTCCATAACAACCACCCCACCTTACATAACAACCACCCCACCTTACATAACAACCACCCCCACCTTACATAACAACCACCCCCACCTTACATAACAACCACCCCCACCTTCCATAACAACCACCCCACCTTCCATAACAACCACCCCACCTTACATAACAACCACCCATCCTCCATAACAACCACCCACCCTCTATAACAACCACGCATTTCACTGTAAGGTCTACTACACCTGTTGTATTCAGCATTACACTGTAAGTAAGCATTTCACTGTAAGGTCTACTACACCTGTTGTATTCAGCATTTCACTGTAAGGTCTACTACACCTGTTGTATTCAGCATTTCACTGTAAGGTCTCTTACACCTGTTGTATTCAGCATTTCACTGTAAGGTCTACTACACCTGTTGTATTCAGCATTTCACTGTTAGGTCTACTACACCTGTTGTATTCAGCATTTCACTGTAAGGTCTATTACACCTGTTGTATTCAGCATTTCACTGTTCGGTCTACTACACCTGTTGTATTCAGCATTTCACTGTAAGGTCTACTACACCTGTTGTATTCAGCATTTCACTGTAAGGTCTACTACACCTGTTGTATTCAGCATTTCACTGTTAGGTCTACTACACCTGTTGTATTCAGCATTTCACTGTAAGTTCTACTACACCTGTTGTATTCAGCATTTCACTGTTGAGGTCTACTACAACTGTTGTATTCGGCGCATGTGAGAAATTACATTTGATTTGATTTGAGATGTGAAAAACATGATCTCTCTTTCTCTAGAGGAGCCGAGCCGATCTCAGGTGGAAACGACTCAGCAGGCGGAAAACACGAGGAGGCCATTATGCCAATTTAGAGCAAATCAGGGGAGTCTTTCTTTGAAACACCACTTTTAAATCACAGTCAGAACCGTGTACTCTCATTCTCTCTCTCTCTACAGCTACGTCTCACTCAGACGCCAGGGCCTCAATGCATGATGGGAACAGCACAGGCAGACCTCAAAGCATTGGCATCCCCCATCACTATCACACAGTATGTCACACACAACAAAACACTCACACTCGCACAATACACACACTCAAACAACAAACACACACACAACAAACACACACACACACACACACACACACACACACACACACACACACACACACACACACACACACACACACACACACACACACACACACACACACACACACACACACAACCACAATCACAAACACACACACTCGCCCAATACACACACTCACACAACACACACACACACAACAAACACACACACACACACACACACACACACACACACACACACACACACACACACACACACACACACACACACACACACACACACACACACACACACACACACACACACACACACACAACAAACACACAAACACACAACAAACACACAGCACACACACACACACACACACACACACACACACACACACACACACACACACACACACACACACACACACACACACACACACACACACACACACACACACACACACACACACACACACAGACACATGATATGAATGTTACAGGCCTATTTATAGACCACCACCCTGAGTAGTTTCCTGTTCCTTTATTTATTCATGTTGAGTTTTGTTTTCAGGTCCAGTCCTTTTATTTTTGCGTCCTCCTGACATTGAAGTGACGTGAGGTCTCTTTCTGTTTCTTTCTTCCGTAACGCCTTCTTCCCGTCAGTCACGTTTTCCACTGAACAAATCACCCATGCAGACATCCCTCCGTCCTTCCTCTCAGTCCGTTCCCTCCGTCCTTCCTCTCAGTCCGTTCCCTCCGTCCTTCCTCTCAGTCCGTTCCCTCCGTCCTTCCTCTCAGTCCGTTCCCTCCGTCCTTCCTCTCAGTCCGTTCCCTCCGTCCTTCCTCTCAGTCCGTTCCCTCCGTCCTTCCTCTCAGTCCGTTCCCTCCGTCCTTCCTCTCAGTCCGTTCCCTCCGTCCTTCCTCTCAGTCCGTTCCCTCCGTCCTTCCTCTCAGTCCGTTCCCTCCGTCCTTCCTCTCAGTCCGTTCCCTCCGTCCTTCCTCTCAGTCCGTTCCCTCCGTCCTTCCTCTCAGTCCGTTCCCTCCGTCCTTCCTCTCAGTCCGTTCCCTCCGTCCTTCCTCTCAGTCCGTTCCCTCCGTCCTTCTTCTCAGTCCGTTCCCTCCGTCCTTCCTCTCAGTCCTTCCTCTCAGTCCGTTCCCTCCGTCCTTCCTCTCAGTCCGTTCCCTCCGTCCTTCCTCTCAGTCCGTTCCCTCCGTCCTTCCTCTCAGTCCGTTCCCTCCGTCCTTCCTCTCAGTCCGTTCCCTCCGTCCTTCCTCTCAGTCCGTTCCCTCCGTCCTTCCTCTCAGTCCGTTCCCTCCGTCCTTCCTCTCTCAGTCCGTTCCCTCCGTCCTTCCTCTCAGTCCGTTCCCTCCGTCCTTCCTCTCAGTCCGTTCCCTCTGTCCTTCCTCTCAGTCCGTTCCCTCCGTCCTTCCTCTCAGTCCGTTCCCTCCGTCCTTCCTCTCAGTCCGTTCCCTCCGTCCTTCCTCTCAGTCCGTTCCCTCCGTCCTTCTTCTCAGTCCGTTCCCTCCGTCCTTCCTCTCAGTCCTTCCTCTCAGTCCGTTCCCTCCGTCCTTCCTCTCAGTCCGTTCCCTCCGTCCTTCCTCTCAGTCCGTTCCCTCCGTCCTTCCTCTCAGTCCGTTCCCTCCGTCCTTCCTCTCAGTCCGTTCCCTCCGTCCTTCCTCTCAGTCCGTTCCCTCCGTCCTTCCTCTCAGTCCGTTCCCTCCGTCCTTCCTCTCAGTCCGTTCCCTCCGTCCTTCCTCTCAGTCCGTTCCCTCCGTCCTTCCTCTCAGTCCGTTCCCTCTGTCCTTCCTCTCAGTCCGTTCCCTCCGTCCTTCCTCTCAGTCCGTTCCCTCCGTCCTTCCTCTCAGTCCGTTCCCTCCGTCCTTCCTCTCAGTCCGTTCCCTCCGTCCTTCTTCTCAGTCCGTTCCCTCCGTCCTTCCTCTCAGTCCTTCCTCTCAGTCCGTTCCCTCCGTCCTTCCTCTCAGTCCGTTCCCTCCGTCCTTCCTCTCAGTCCGTTCCCTCCGTCCTTCCTCTCAGTCCGTTCCCTCCGTCCTTCCTCTCAGTCCGTTCCCTCCGTCCTTCCTCTCAGTCCGTTCCCTCCGTCCTTCCTCTCAGTCCGTTCCCTCCGTCCTTCCTCTCAGTCCGTTCCCTCCGTCCTTCCTCTCAGTCCGTTCCCTCCGTCCTTCCTCTCAGTCCGTTCCCTCCGTCCTTCCTCTCAGTCCGTTCCCTCCGTCCTTCCTCTCAGTCCGTTCCCTCCGTCCTTCCTCTCAGTCCGTTCCCTCCGTCCTTCCTCTCAGTCCGTTCCCTCCGTCCTTCCTCTCAGTCCGTTCCCTCCGTCCTTCCTCTCAGTCCGTTCCCTCCGTCCTTACTCTCAGTCCGTTCCCTCTGTCCTTCCTCTCAGTCTGTTCGGTCACGAGGATATGAAGAGACTCAACTTCCTCCGACTGAAGAAGTTATGAACGTGTTTTATTTATGACTACGTTCCAAATGACACCCTAGTCCCTAATATAGTGCACTACGTTAGCCTAGAGACCTATGGGCCCTGGTCAAAAGTAGTGAACTACTTAGGGATTAGGAAGCCATTTAGGACATAGACCCTGTGTATGTTCCTTGACAGAGAGGTTGTTGAATTATTAGTTGGTGTTACTATAAAAGAAATGTCGGGAGACATGGAGCCGATGGAGTTACAAAATACACATTGGCTGTATCCCAAATAGTGTCTGTATCCCAGATAGTATCCCAAATAGTGTCTGTATCCCAAATAGTGTCTGTATCCCAGATAGTATTCCAAATAGTGGCTGTATCCCAGAGTGTATCCCAAATAGTGGCTGTATCCCAGATAGTATCCCAAATAGTGTCTGTATCCCAGATAGTATCCCAGATAGTGTCTGTATCCCAAATTGTGTCTGTATCCCAGATAGTGTCTGTATCCCAAATAGTGTCTGTATCCCAAATAGTGTCTGTATCCCAAATAGTATCCCAAATAGTGTCTGTATCCCAGATAGTGTCTGTATCCCAGATAGTATCCCAGATAGTGTCTGTATCCCAAATAGTGTCTGTATCCCAAATAGTATCCCAGATAGAGTCTGTATCCTAAATAGTGTCTGTATCCCAAATAGTGTCTGTATCCCAGATAGTGTCTGTATCCCAAATAGTTTCCCAGATAGTGTCTGTATCCCAGATAGTGTATGTATCCCAGATAGTATCCCAGATAGTGTCTGTGTCCCAAATAGTGTATGTATCCCAGATAGTATCCCAGATAGTGTCTGTATCCCAGATAGTGTCTGTATCCCAGATAGTGTCTGTATCCCAGATAGTGTTTGTATCCCAGATAGTGTTTGTATCCCAGATAGTATCCCAGATAGTGTTTGTATCCCAGATAGTATCCCAGATAGTGTTTGTATCCCAGATAGTATCCCAGATAGTATCCCAGATAGTGTCTGTATCCCAGATAGTGTATGTATCCCAGATAGTATCCCAGATAGTGTTTGTATCCCAGATAGTATCCCAGATAGTGTCTGTATCCCAGATAGTGTCTGTATCCCAGATAGTATCCCAGATAGTGTCTGTATCCCAGATAGCGTCTGTATCCCAGATAGCGTCTGTATCCCAGATAGTGTCTGTATCCCAGATAGTGTCTGTATCCCAAATAGTGTCTGTATCCCAGATAGTGTCTGTATCCCAAATAGTGTCTGTATCCCAGATAGCGTCTGTATCCCAAATAGTGTCTGTATCCCAGATAGTGTCTGTATCCCAGATAGTGTCTGTATCCCAGATAGTGTCTGTATCCCAGATAGTGTCTGTATCCCAGATAGTGTCTGTATCCCAGATAGTGTCTGTATCCCAGATAGTGTCTGTATCCCAGATAGCGTCTGTATCCCAGATGGCACTCTATTACCTTGATAGTGCACTACTTTTGACCAGGATCCAAAGGGTAAGTTGGTTTCATAAATAAAGGTTAAACAAATCAATCTGATAACACTGAGCTAGCGATACAATCACACATGAACATATGCTTCATGATATCTGAGTATGTTTTTCTTGTTGGAAATCTGAGACAGTGTTTGTCTCTTTAGCTGTTTGGAAAAAAATGGATCAATGTTAACAGTGTATGAAAACACAAGAAAGAAATGAAAAATGAAATGAGCCCCCACCCCACACACACACACACTCTCACACACACACACACACACACACACACACACACACACACACACACACACACACACACACACACACACACACACACACACACACACACACACACACACAAAACAACTCCCTCTTCCCTCTTGGGTTCTGAAATAAAACTAAAGTCCCGGTATGTGTTGTTTTTCCTCAATATTCCACAATAATTAATAAAATTCCACACACAAAAAAATAAATAATTGCGCTGTCTAAACAGTATGAGTCACAGCGACTGCAGGGTTACCAAGGTAACCTTCCTAACGAAACGTGAAGTACTTTTACTCAGTGTCAAATTGTGTTTGGGAGGGCCCATATCCGACCCACGTTTAGCGTTTTAATACACGAAGCTGCCAGGCTGGCGGAAAACAAATGAAACGTGAAAGGTGTTTGATTGCCAGAGTCCCTCAAGGCTTCATAATAACAAGGCACTACCACAAGCACAAGCAACCAATACAAATAAAATGGCCGACATCAACATCTATACTGCATGGAGTGAGAAAACAAACTAAGGGTATAATAGCAGTAAGGCAAGTCATTGTGCCATTAGAGGTTGATAATTATACTAAACAGGTGGAGAATAGCGCTAGCTTTATTAGCGTCATTATAATAAACAGGTGGAGAATAGCTCTAGCTTTATTAGCATCATTCTACTAAACAAGATGGAGAATAGAGCTAGCTTTATTAGCATCATTCTAAAAAAAAACAGGTGGAGAATAGCACTAACTTTATTAGCATCATTATGCTAAACAAGGAGCTATGCTGTATGCTGTACAGGTGATAAAAACAGGTCAGAAACACATTGGTCAAGCCAGCTAGGTTCTAATAGCTCTCTGGCTGACGACATCCCCATCTGTACGCGTTTACGCCCTGGAATAATGTGAGTTCTGCACTGTGTTTTAGTAGAGGTTGTGTACATTTAGGTTCCACATGACTGTTTCTGGCGAGGCTGGTTTATTGGTCTCTCTCCCCTCCTTCTAATGCATCTCTTTAAGTACCTGGAGATGATCCACCTCATTACAGTGGGGTCGGAAATGATTGACACCCTTGATAAAGATCAGCAATAATAACTGTATAAAATACATCATTAAAATACTGAACTATATTGTATACAAAATATTGTGGGGAAATTATCTTATTTTCTACTAATATATTTGCTCGGATTTTTTTAAATTTTGTTTCACAAGTATTAATGTTTTTCTCAAAAAGGTAGGAGTCAAAGGTATTGGCAGGTCTAAAGATTCTTATCAATGAAGCAGTCAAAAAGGTTTAGTATTTAGTCTCACGTTCCGAGCACTAAATGACCAAGACTCATGACCATCACCAAGCACTCAATGACTACACCAAGATTTAGACTCGTTGGATACATTTGCAGTTTGTTTTGTTTCTGAGTCAGTGTGACTGGGGTTAGTGTGACTGGGGTTAGTGTGACTGGGGCAGTGTGACAGTGTGGGGTCAGTGTGACTGGGGTCAGTGTGACAGGGGCAGTGTGACTGGGGCAGTGTGACTGGGGCAGTGTGACTGGGGCAGTGTGACTGGGGTCAGTGTGACTGGGGCAGTGTGACAGGGGTCAGTTAGTGTGACTGGGGTCAGTGTGACAGGGGTTAGTGTAACAGGGGTTAGTGTGACAGGGGTCCGTGTGACGGTGGTCCGTGTGACAGGGGTTAGTGTGACAGGGGTTAGTGTGACAGGGGTCAGTGTAACAGGGGTTAGTGTGACAGGGGTCAGTGTAACAGGGGTTAGTGTAACAGGGGTTAGTGTAACAGAGGGCAGTGTGACAGGGGTTAGTGTGACAGGGGTCAGTGTGACAGGGGTTAGTGTAACAGGGGTTAGTGTGACAGGGGTCAGTTTAACAGGGGTCAGTGTGACAGGGGTCAGTGTGACAGGGGTTAGGGGTTGTAGGGGTCAGTGTGACAGGGGGGAGGGGGGTAGATGTAAATTCCCTGAATCATCACATATTTGATTTTGTCTATCATTTGAGAAGTCAGCAAAGTAGGCTACCTCATGTCCTGGATTTTAAAACTGTCCATCATAACAACAATGTATGACACATGTGGAGAAGCAACATTTGAAAACGTTCAGGTTTTCACTGACTACTTTGATCAGGGCTATCAAGAAGGAGAAGCAGAAGGAGAAGTAAAGAACAAGAAGCAGAAGAGAAGGAGAAGAAGAAGCAGGAGGAGAAGGAGAAGAAGAAGAAGAAGAGAAGGAGAAGCAGAAGAAGAAGAAGAAGAAGGAGAAGAAGAAGCAGAAGGAGAAGAAGAGGAAGAAGAAGACAGGTTTTCAGAAGAAGAAGCAGAAGAAGAAGCAGAAGAAGAAGCAGAAGAAGAAGCAGAAGAAGAAGGAGAAGAAGAAGCAGGAGAAGGAGGAGAAGGAGGAGAAGAAGAAGCAGAAGAAGAAGCAGAAGGAGAAGCAGAAGAAGAAGCAGAAGAAGAAGCAGAAGGAGAAGCAGGAGAAGAAGAAGCAGAAGGAGAAGCAGAAGAAGAAGCAGAAGAAGAAGCAGAAGAAGAAGGAGAAGAAGAAGAAGAAGAAGGAGAAGGAAGAAGAAGCAGAAGAAGAAGAAGAAGAAGGAAGAAGAAGAGAAGAAGAAGACAGAAGGAGAAGGAGAAGAAGAAGCAGAAGGAGAAGCAGAAGAAGAAGCAGAAGAAGAAGGAGAAGAAGAAGAAGGAGAAGAAGAAGAAGGAGAAGAAGGAGGAGAAGGAGAAGAAGAAGGAGAAGAAGGAGAAGAAGAAGATGAAGAAGAAGCAGAAGGAGAAGGAGAAGCAGCAGAAAAAGAAGGAGAAGAGGAAGTATAAACCTGCTCCTGTCCTTTATAGAGCCCCACATCTCTACAGTCAGCAGCACAGATGCCATCCTCCACCAACTCTCCTTCCCTGCCTCACCCTTCCTCCTCCCCTCCCAGCTGGCACTGTATGGGTTCCTGGACATGGCCCAGCCAGTGGTGTGTGTCCATCCATCCAGCGTCTGTCTACATGTGGTTCACATACACCCCCCAACCCTCCCTAGACACACACACACACACACACACACACACACACACACACACACACACACACACACACACACACACACACACACACACACACACAACCCACAGAGTCGGCCTCTTGTCAGCACTCAGTCAACATCCAGGACACTTGGAACTGCCGCTGTAATGTTCTGTCCATCTGTCTGCTTTGGTTATGGCTCACGATGAGGGAGTGTTGTTGTCTGTCTGCTTTGGTTATGGCTCACGATGAGGGAGTGTTGTTGTCTGTCTGCTTTGGTTATGGCTCACGATGAGGGAGTGATGTAGTCTGTCTGCTTTGGTTATGGCTCACGATGAGGGAGTGTTGTTGTCTGTCTGCTTTGGTTATGGCTCACGATGAGGGAGTGTTGTTGTCTGTCTGATTTGGTTATGGCTCACGATGAGGGAGTGTTGTTGTCTGTCTGCTTTGGTTATGGCTCATGATGAGGGAGTGTTGTTGTCTGTCTGCTTTGGTTATGGCTCACGATGAGGGAGTGTTGTTGTCTGTCTGATTTGGTTATGGCTCATGATGAGGGAGTGTTGTTGTCAGTCTGCTTTGGTTATGGCTCACGATGAGGGAGTGTTGTTGTCTGTCTGCTTTGGTTATGGCTCACGATGAGTTAGTGTTGTTGTCAGTCTGCTTTGGTTATGGCTCACGATGAGGGAGTGTTGTTGTCTGTCTGCTTTGGTTATGGCTCATGATGAGGGAGTGTTGTTGTCTCTCTGCTTTGGTTATGGCTCACGATGAGGGAGTGTTGTTGTCTGTCTGCTTTGGTTATGGCTCATGATGAGGAGTGTTGTTGTCTGTCTGCTTTGGTTATGGCTCACGATGAGGGAGTGTTGCTGTCTGTCTGCTTTGGTCATGGCTCACGATGAGGGAGTGTTGTTGTCTGTCTGCTTTGGTTATGGCTCATGATGAGGGAGTGTTGTTGTCTGTCTGCTTTGGTCATGGCTCACGATGAGGGAGTGTTGTTGTCTGTCTGCTTTGGTTATGGCTCATGATGAGGGAGTGTTGTTGTCTCTCTGCTTTGGTTATGGCTCACAATGAGGAGTGTTGCTGTCTGTCTGCTTTGGTCATGGCTCATGATGAGGGAGTGTTGTTGTCTGTCTGCTTTGGTCATGGCTCATGAATGAGGGAGTGTTGTTGTCTGTCTGCTTTGGTTATGGCTCATGATGAGGGAGTGTTGTTGTCTGTCTGCTTTGGTTATGGCTCACGATGAGGGAGTGTTGTTGTCTGTCTGCTTTGGTTATGGCTCATGATGAGGGAGTGTTGTTGTCTGTCTGCTTTGGTTATGGCTCACGATGAGGGAGTGTTGTTGTCTGTCTGCTTTGGTCATGGCTCACGATGAGGGAGTGTTGTTGTCTGTCTGCTTTGGTTATGGACGATGAGGGAGTGTTGTTGTCTGTCTGCTTTGGTTATGGCTCATGATGAGGGAGTTGGATGAGCGTCGTTGTGTTGTTATTGCTGGAATGGTAAATGTACAGCAACCCAAATGGGAGGCCAAGTTGTTTGTCTCCTTGCGGGCTGAAAAACAACTGTCCTGGAATGGGCTCTGGCTGGAGCACAGCGACACTGACACCAACCAGGGTGGCCTCACAACATAGGGCTACTCTGGGCCCTGGGCTTGACTACTTAGGGCACAAATCTGGGCCCTGGGCCTCACTACATAGGGCACTACTCTGGGCCCTGGGCCTCACTACATAGGACACTACTCCGGGCCCTGGGCCTCACTACATAGGGCACTACTCTGGGCCCTGGGCCTCACTACATAGGGCACTACTCGGGGCCCTGGGCCTGACTACATAGGGCACTACTCTGGGCCCTGGGCCTCACTACATAGGGCACTACTCTGGGCCCTGGACCTCACTACATAGGACACTACTCTGGGCCCTGGGCCTCACTACATAGGGCACTACTCTGGGCCCTGGGCCTCACTACAGGGGCACTACTCTGGGCCCTGGGCCTCACTACATAGGGCACTACTCTGGGACCTGGGCCTCACTACATAGTGCACTACTCTGGGCCCTGGGCCTCACTACATAGTGCACTACTCTGGGCCCTGGGCCTCAATACATAGGGCACTACTCTGGGCCCTGGGCCTCACTAAATAGGGCACTACTCTGGGCCCTGGGCCTCACTACATAGGGCACTACTCTGGGCACCTGGGATCACTACATAGGGCACTACTCTGGGCCCTTGGCCTCACTACATAGTGCACTACTTTGGGCCCTGGGCCTCACTACATAGGGCACTACTCTGGGCCCTGGGCCTCACTACATAGGGCACTACTCTGGGCCCTGGGCCTCACTACATAGTGCACTACTCTGGGCCCTGGGCCTCACTACATAGGGCACTACTCTGGGCCCTGGGATCACTACATAGGGCACTACACTGGGCCCTGGGCCTCACTAAATAGGGCACTACTCTGGGCCCTGGGCCTCACTACATAGGGCACTACTCTGGGCCCTGGGCATCACTACATAGGGCACTACACTGGGCCCTGGGCCTCTGTACATAGGGCACCACACTGGGCCCTGGGCCTTAGTCATATAGAAAACAAGGAGCCATCTGGGACTCTAGCCAGGTCTCAGCTGGACCTTTGCAGCTGCTGCTGCTCTCTCAGTACACTGTATTACTATTAGGGTTGGAATATTCTGATGTCACAAAGGCTTTCCCTGGCAACATCTCATCACTACGCTGCTATGGTGTGGTGTGGTGGTGTGGTGTGGTGTAGTGTGGTGGTGTGGTGTGGTGTGGTGTAGTGGTGTGGTGTGGTGTGGTATAGTGTAGTGTGGTGCAGTGTGGTGTAGGTAGTGTGTGTGGTGTGGAGTGGTGGTGTGGTGTGGTGTGGTGTAGTGGTGTGGTGTGGTGTAGTGTGTAGTGTAGTGTAGTGTGGTGTAGTGGTGTGGTGTGGTGTGGGGTAGTGTGGTATGGTGTGGTGTGGTGTGGGGTAGTGTGGTATGGTGTGGTGTAGTGTAGTGGGGTGTAGTGTGTTGTGTAGTGTAGTGTCGGTGTGGTGTAGTGTGGTGTGGTGTAGTGTGTGTAGTGGTGTGGTGTGGTGTGGTGTGGTGTGGGGTAGTGGGGTGTGGTGTAGTGTAGTGGGGTGTAGTGTAGTGTAGTGTGGTGTAGTGTGGTATAGTTGGTGTAGTGGTGTAGTGTAGTGGGGTGTAGTGTAGTTGGTGTGGTGTAGTGTAGTATAGTGTGGTGTAGTGTAGTGTGGTGTAGTGTAGTGCGGTATGGTGTGGTATAGTGGTGTGGTGTAGTGGTGTGGTGTGGTGTATTGGTGTAGTGTAGTGTGGTGTAGTGGTGTGGTGTAGTGTAGTGTAGTTGTTGTGGTGTAGTGTAGTATTGGGTGGTGTAGTGTAGTGTGGTGTAGTGGTGTGGTGTAGTGGGGTGTGGTGTAGTGTGGTGTAGTGTGGTGTGGTGTAGTGTGGTGTAGTGGTGTAGTGTAGTGTAGTGTGGTGTGGTGTAGTGGTGTAGTGTAGTGTAGTGTAGTGTAGTGTGGTGTAGTGGTGTAGTGTAGTGGGGTGTGGTGTAGTGTAGTGGGGTGTAGTGTGGTGTTGTGTAGTGTGGTGTGGGGCATAGTGTGGTGTAGTGTAGTGTAGTGTGGTGTAGTGGTGTGGTGTAGTGGTGTGGTGTGGTGTGGTGGTGTGGTGTGGTGTAGTGTGGTGTGTAGTGTAGTGTGGTGTAGTGGTGTGGTGTAGAGTGGTGGTGTAGTGTAGTGAGGTGTGGTGTGGTGTAGTGTAGTGTAGTGTGGTGTAGTGTGGTGTGGTGTAGTGTAGTGTAGTGTAGTGTAGTGTGTGTAGTGTGGTGTGGTGTAGTGTGGTGCAGTGCGGTGTACTGTAGTATAGTGTGGTGTGGTGGTGTAGTGTAGTGTGGGTGTGGTATAGTGTTGTGTGGTGTAGTGTGGCGTACTGTAGTATAGTGTAGTGTGGTGTACTGTAGTGTGGTGTAGTGTGGTGTGGTGTGGTGTGTACTGTGTAGTGTGGTGTGGTGTAGTGTAGTGTGGCGTACTGTAGTATAGTGTAGTGTGGTGTAGTGTAGTGTGTTGTAGTGTGGTGTAGTGTAGTATAGTGTAGTGTGGTGTAGTGTGGTGTGGTGTAGTGTAGTGTGGTGTAGTGTAGTGTGGTGTACTGTAGTATAGTGTAGTGTGGTGTGGTGTAGTAGTGTGGTGTACTGTAGTATAGTGTAGTGTGGTGTAGTGTGGTGTACTGTAGTGTGGTGTAGTGTGGTGTGGTGTAGTGTAGTGTAGTGCAGTGGTGTGTGGTGGTGTGGTGTGTGTGGTGTAGTGTGATGTGGTGTAGTGCGGTGTAGTGTGGTGTGGTAGTGTAGTATAGTGTAGTGTGGGTACTGTAGTGTAGTGTAGTGTGGTGTGGTGTGGTGTAGTGTTTGTGGTGTTTGGTGTAGTGTAGTGCAGTGCAGTGTAGTGTGGTGTAGTGTAGTTTAGTGTAGTGTGTAGGTGTGTGGTGTGTGGTGGGGTGTGGTGTAGTGTAGTGGGGTGTAGTGTAGTGGTGTAGTGTAGTGTGGTGTAGTGTGGTGTAGTGTAGTGGGGTGTGGTGTAGTGTAGTGGGGTGTGGTGTGGTGTAGTGTAGTGTAGTGTGGTGTAGTGTAGTGTGGTGTAGTGGTGTGGTGTGGTAGTGTGTGTGTAGTGTGGTGTAGTGTGGTGTAGTGTGGTGTGGTGTGGTGTAGTGTGGTGTGGTGTAGTGTGGTGTAGTGTAGTGTGGTATAGTGTGGTGTAGTGTAGTGTGGTGTAGTGTGGTGTAGTGTGGTGTAGTGTAGTGTAGTGTACTGTGGGTGTGGTGTGGTGTAGTGTAGTGGGGTGTGGTGTAGTGTAGTGCAGTGCGGTGTAGCGTGGTGGGTGTAGTGTGTGTAGTGTAGTGTGGTGTAGTGTGGTGTGGTGTGTGTGGTGTAGTGTGGTGTAGTGTGGTGTGGTGTTGTGTAGTGTAGTGGGTAGTCTGGTAGTGGTGTAGTGTAGTGTGGTGTGGTGTGGTGTAGTGTGGTGTGGTGTAGTGTAGTTGGTGTGGTGTAGTGGGTGTAGTGTGGTGTGGTATGATGTTGTGGTGCAGTGTGGTTTACTGTTGTGTAGTGTGTGTGTGGTGTAGTGTAGTGTGGCGTACTGTGCATAGTGTTGTGTGGTGTAGTGTGGCGTACTGTAGTATAGTGTAGTGGGGTACTGTAGTGTGGTGTGGTGTGGTGTGGTGTGTGTAGTGTAGTTGTTGTGGTGTAGTGTAGTATAGGGTGGTGTGGTGTAGTGGTGGGTGTAGTGGTGTAGTGTAGTGGGGTGTGGGTAGTGTGGTGTAGTGTGGTGTAGTGTGGTGTAGTGTGGTGTGGTGTAGTGTGGTGTGTGGTGTGGTGTAGTGTAGTGTGGTGTAGTGGTGTAGTGTAGTGTTGTGGGGTGTGGTGTAGTGTAGTGGGGTGTAGTGTGGTGTTGGGGTGTAGTGTGGTGTGTGGGGCATAGTGTGTGTGTGTAATGTGGTGTAGTGTGTGGTGTAGTGGTGTGGTGTGGTGTAGTGTAGTGTGGTGTAGTGGTGTGGGTAGTGTAGTGTGGTGTAGTGGTATGGTGTAGGAGTAGTGGTGTAGTGTAGTGTAGTGTGGTGTAGTGTAGTGTAGTGTGGTGTGGTGTAGTGTAGTGTAGTGTGGTGTGGTGTAGTGTAGTGTAGTGTAGTGTAGTGTGGTGTGGTGTGGTGTGTGGTGTGGTGCAGTGCGGTGTACTGTAGTATAGTGTAGTGTAGTGGTGTAGTGTAGTGTGGTGTACTGTAGTATAGTGTTGTGTGGTGTAGTGTGGCGTACTGTAGTATAGTGTAGTGTGGTGTACTGTAGTGTGGTGTAGTGTGGTGTACTGTAGTATAGTGGTGTGGTGTGGTGTAGTGTAGTGTG
>NC_088238.1:2683381-2821064 GCF_036934945.1 Oncorhynchus masou masou | reverse complement strand
TGTCGAGGTCATAATTGAAAGGAAACCCCAAACCAGCAGACACGAGGCCCTCCATGGAATGAGTTGGACACCCTGCTGTAGTAGTACCTGGTTGTCGAGGTCATAATCGAAAGGAAACCCCAAACCAGCAGACGCGAGGCCCTCCATGGAATGAGTTGGACACCCTGCTGTAGTAGTACCTGGTTGTCGAGGTCATAATCGAAAGGAAACCCCAAACCAGCAGACACTAGGCCCTCCATGGAATGAGTTGGACACCCTGCTGTAGTGGTACCTGGTTGTCGAGGTCATAATCGAAAGGAAACCCCAAACCAGCAGACGCGAGGCCCTCCATGGAATGAGTTGGACACCCTGCTGTAGTAGTACTGCTTTCCTCTTTATCCCTCTGTAGCTTTGAGGTAGAGGAGGGTGAGATAGTCAGATACACAGACATACATGAATAGAACCAAGACGCGAAGGAAAGTTTCAGAAATGTTCCTGCTCTGTAATGTAAATCTCGCAGTAAGCAGTTGAAAGACAGCACAGTTAGGCAGCAGCACCAGTCACACTATGGTACCATACTGCAGGAAGTCAGATGTCTTGTTGAATACAAGATCACAGCAGAGCTCACCTGACTAGGGTTCATATAGAAGTCATCTATCACACCATTGGCAGATATTCTGTTTCATGTACCTCTCTTGCCTACTTTCTCTTTCTCTGTCTCTCCCTCACTATCTCACCCATTCTCTTTCTCTCACTGTCTCTCCCTCACTCTCTCACCCATTCTCTTTCTCTCACTGTCTCTCCCTCACTCTCTCACCCATTCTCTCTCTCACTGTCTCTCCCTCACTCACACATTCTCTCTCTCACCGTCTCTCCCTCACTCTCTCACCCATTCTCTTTCTCTCGTGCTCTCTATCTATCACAATCTCTCTCTCCCTCACTCACTTTCTCTCTCTTTCTCTCTCTCCCTCTCTCCATATCTCTCTCTGTCAGGGAAAAAGTCATTATCAGACAGTGGCTAGGAGTGAGCTGCTCAAGCCGAACAGTTAGACTCCATACAATTCACATATCCTACATCTCTTTGTGTATAGAATCACAGAGCACATGATCATTGAAAATATGTTGCTGATAATTAATTCAATTTCTTCTTTAATCCCGTGGATGACATGTTGGGATTTGAGGATCTGAGGCCTCTAGTCCTGTCATCGCATGACTTCCTATAGGGCTGCTATTCAGCGGGATGGGTCTTTAGGATGTCTGGAGACTGGGGGACATGTCTAGTGTAACTCTATCTCTAGTGTACATACAATAAGACAGTAGCAAATGAACTCATCAGCTGCTCTGGGCATCTGCTGCAGAATCTACAGCTAAGCTTAGTGTAACTGATATGCCTGTCAGGGATAGGTGGAAGCAGCTGTCAGGGGTCAGAGAAAATGGAGTCATTCAGGCCAATGATTGGACTCCTTGAGGGTGGGAATAAAGTAAGTCGGGCCAAGGAAGCAAACTATAAGTTAAAATGATGAGGAACGTGGCTGGCCTGAAGTGACTTGCCCAGAGTGAGTTCACCCATGGAGGTTCATAGCAGAGACTGTAACATACAATGAGCAAATAGCAGTCTGGTCCCTTAGGAGAGGGAGTGGGTCTTTATCAGACAAACACACACACACATACATATATATACACACACACACACACACTGCTCAAAAAATAAAGGGAACACTTAAAAACAACACAATGTAACTCCAAGTCAATCACACTTCTGTGAAATCAAACTGTCCACTTAGGAAGCAACACTGATTCACAATAAATTTCACACGCTGTTGTGCAAATGGAATAGACAACAGGTGGAAATTATAGGCAATTAGCAAGACACCCCAATAAAGGAGTGGTTCTGCAGGTGGTGACCACAGACCACTTCTCAGTTCCTATGCTTTCCTGCATTGATGTTTTGGTCATTTTTGAATGCTGGCGGTGCTTTTCACTCTAGTAGTAGCATGAGACGGAGTCTACAAACCCACAAGTGGCTCAGGTAGTGCAGCTCATCCAGGATGGCACATCAATGCGAGCCAGGCAAGAAGGTTTGCTGTGTCTGTCAGCGTAGTGTCCAGAGCATGGAGGCGCTACCAGGAGACAGGCCAGCACATCAGGAGACGGGAGGAGGCCGAGGAGGGCAACAACCCAGCAGCAGGACCGCTACCTCCGCCTTTGTGCAAGGAGGAGCACTGCCAGAGCCCTGCAAAATGACCTCCAGCAGGCCACATATGTGCATGTGTCTGCTCAAACGGTCAGAAACAGACTCCATGAGGGTGGCATGAGGGCCCGACGTCCACAGGTGGAGGTTGTGCTTACAGCCCAACACCGTGCAGGATGTTCGGCATTTGCCAGAGAACACCAGGATTGGCAAAATCGCCACTGGAGACGCCGTGGAGAACGTTCTGCTGCCTGCAACATCCTCCAGCATGACCGGTTTGGCGGCGGGTCAGTCATGGTGTGGGGTGGCATTTCCAGACCTCCATGGGTTGATACATTTGATTTTTTTGATAATGTTTGCGTGATTTTGTTGTCAGCATATTCAACTATGTAAAGAAAAAAATAAATAAATAATAATATTTCATTCATTCAGATCTAGGATGTGTTATTTTAGTGTTCCCTTTATTTTTTTGAGCAGTGTATATAGCCTTTATTTATCTAGACAAGTCAGTTAAGAACAAATTCTTTTTACAATAACGGCCTACATAAACACTCACAATGTGTTATCGGGATACATATTCTCCCTTGAGTCCGTTCCCAGACACATACCTTTTAAATAAACCGTTTTTAAAACTGTCCATCCATTGTTCCTCAACAGTTATTGAACTACTTCTATACTGTGAGTATTGTCCTTTCTGTGCTGGAAACGCCATGGGTGTGTATGAAAATGGCACCCTATTCCTTATATAGTGCACTACTTTTGACCAGCTTCCATAGGTCTCTGGTTAAAAGTAGTTCACTATATAGGGAATACTTAAATGTAATGTAAATGTAAATAGGGTGCCATTTGGGACTCATTCTATGGACTTCTCCAGCGTCTCGCAGGGTGTGACCACTCAGCCTGTCTGACGTTTGTCTCAGAAACACACAGCATCCTTGGAAAAAGCCTGAATCACATAAACAACACAACACACAACGGTGCTATTCTGGGTCTCCAGGAAGTTCTGTGGACAGATACACTTCCTGTTCTTCAACATGCAGGAAAATAACATGGACTTTGATGAAACATTGATATGGCCTTGCACTCTCTGTCTGAAAGGGACTGCTGATGACCACATGGGAGAAAGAAAATGAAAATATATATACTTTTGTTTTAAGACAAATTTGTGCAAAGTGCAACATTCAGACACATAGCCATATGTTATTGTTTAACTTCACGTGCTACAAGTTCATGTTTAATACATTGCCATGATATCAAGAAAGAATGCCTTGGTAAATGAGATTATTTAAAGAAGTGTAGGCTGAGAGAATAACCACTTCATGAGTAAAAAGAAAAGAAAGAATACGGACATTTAACTGTTGCTGCCCGAGGGTGGCGCTGTAGGAATGGTCCGTTATTGAGCGCAACATGACTACTCTTTACAGCCTGTGGAATAGATGACGCTCAGCAGTCATAGAGAATAATAGAGGCCTGTAAAATGGTCCAAATACCAGTTATAGCATGTGTAGCTCCATTGAAGGGCTTCAGCACCATTGTAATGTAGTTAACTGGGTGAGACGTCCAACGTTATTATCTGATCCCTCCGGATGACTCTGTTGGAGTCATGTCCCAATCGGGTCATCAGGAGGCATCAGACAATAGAGAATAAGAAAATGGACTACTTCATATAGAAATTGCCTCAATGGCGCTGCCCCGTGTGCTCACAGATGATATAATGGCACAGATATAAAAACATGAATTATCTATCTATCTCTATGGCATTAGCTGTTTACGGTCATCAGTCCAAAGTAATCGATTATAATCTCAAATATAATTTAATAACTAGTAAACACTGATTTGCCCAATTTAAAATGACTTTATTTAGATTTTAAGAATAATTTTGAGTCGCAAAAGAATGGGATATTGGCTCTATTTAATGGGCGGGGTGTGTATTAATGAACAGTATTGGAGTTCGATTGTAATTCCTTGTCGAGCGGGAACCAGAAGTAGAAACAACCAGACTGGATTAGTTTACTGTGGAGTTAATATCCTGCTGTCATGAACTGGTAAAACTCTTCTTATGCTGATATAAAAATATGAATTACAGGGATATATGTGACATTGTTACAGTATTTAGTGAGTGTACTACATATAAGTACGCTGTCTGTAGATTTGTAATGGCAGGTATGGGACATGTGTTAGCAATATTAGCTAGTTAAGCTAGTCGTTTGAACGTGTCTTGCAGCTGTCTAAGCAAGTGGTTTGTTTGTACCACCAGCTAGTTAACTAGTGGGTCTTTATAGTAAATCACGTTTGCTGGCGTTTTATTTTCATTTGAAGTGTTCAGTAACTTGTGACTTGTTTAACGGGATATATTGTTTCTGGATTACAGGTAGCTAGCGTAATTTTAGCATCTGGTCCTGTGCGGCTTCAACGCCATGTATCTTCATTCAGTTCCCCCATAGAGGATCCCCCCCCCCCCACAAAAATGAAATTTGCAGGAAAACGTTGTTCAGAGTCTTCATGGACAGATATGGAAATATCCAATAGAAATGTAGAAAGAAGATCTAAAAATGAAACCACTATCATGAGTTGCTAACATGACTTGGATAAAGTCGTTGGTTGCTTGACAACGAAATTAAAATAATTGCCTCTACGTTTCTATTGTATGATTTTTGGCTATAGGCTACTTTTGAAGCAAGGTAAGACATTTTAAGGAACAGGGGAAAATATAGCAATGTTATTGACAGGCCTAACCGTTTTCTGGTAGATGGAAAGGCTTTCCTAAAAAAGCTTTCTCAGTTAAATTATAACTAGCTACACAGTATCTGATGTCCACCTGGCAGAATGATATCTGGATTATTTGCGAGTAATGAATTTGAGAGTGCAGAAAGCAATTAAAACCTGTGATTTTTCTTACTCAGCTGACAGCCTAATTTATTCAAATAAATTTATTTTAGATAATTCAGAGTATGTCATTTTTTTTCTCATAGAATTTTTCACACAGGGCATCTTTCCTTTTGTGGGGGAAGGCAGTTTGGGGGAATGATTTGCAACATTTCTCCAGGAACCACTACTGCCAGGGTTCAATATCCTGTCGTTACGTACCTAAGTAAAGTTATTACTAGAACGCTGGCCAACTTGTCTATGTATGCGCAAGCTGTTTCACCAAAATACAAAATAAATGACTTCTGCGCACTTTGTTTACCGTCAAACTATCTCTGGTCAATGAGCATTGGGCCACGTGGCTCTTGTGTAGGGGATGACGCAAAGCCCTGCTTTACAGTAGCTGAACTGACATGGTTCCTCTGTGTAGGGACCAGAATGAGTTGCTATCGCCTGTTGTACGGGATGCTGAAGTGACCAGAGCAGCACGACGAAAGAGTTCAGTTCAGAAGAAGGCTCAATTCAACTGTATCCTTATTGGGCCGTTGCCGTGGTAAACCCACCTACCTGTTGTCTTTGTGGATTGTGCTATGTCTATGTTACACCATTTAAGACCAGCATTACTGATTCAACTGTATCCTTATTGGGCCGTTGACGTGGTAAACACACCTACCTGTTGTCTTTGTGCTATGTCTATGTTACACCATTTAAGACCATTTTACCTTTATTTAACTAGGTCAAGTTAGTTAAGAACAAATTCTTATTTTCAATGAACAGTGGGTTAACTGCCTGTTCAGGGCAGCAGAACGACAGATTTATACCTTGTCAGCTCGGGGATTTGAACTTGCAACCTTCCGGTTACTAGTCCAACGCTCTAACCACTAGGCTACCCTGCCGCCACCCACTGATGCTCATTGGTCACACACACCGTTGCTCAGACTAATAGTTAGCTAACAGAAGTCTCATGGGGCTGTTATATGACTGCATAAGGTGTGTCTTTTAGATAACAGTAACTAGCCAGTTATATTCCCTGACCGTTGTTGTCCAGTCCTTTCTCCTCGTGATGACAACCAAGGTAGTACCACCACACCTGCCCGTTCCCTGCCCTGCCACACACCTGGATCCCTCTTCAAACAGTCCTGTAAGTGTGTCCTCTTCAAACAGTCCTGTAAGTCTGTCTGTCCTCTTCAAACAGTCCTGTAAGTCTGTCCTCCTCAAACAGTCCTGTGAGTCTGTCCTCTTCAATACCAACACAGCCCGCTGGCTCTGCTATGAGAGCATTGTTTGGTTAAAGGTAAAACCGGTGTCCACCACGATAAAGACATCTAGATAAAATAAGACATATGTCCAGTTTGTTAACCCAGACTCTCACCATCCACTAGTTGGTGTCTCCCAGAATGACCGGAGACGAGGCTATACTGTTGTAACAGATTGTTCTATATTGTAATTGCTGTAGTGGTGATTCCTCCTCCCTCTCCCTACAGTCACGCCGAAGAGTGCTGCTAGGAACCCAGATGTGTCGGCCATCTTGGCGACAGGGCGCAGGACTCCTCGTTTCATCCATACACCACGACCTCCCCTGGGCAGTATGAGCATGGTGAGGAGATGGATACCAGTCTTGACTGGGTGTTTTTGTCTGCTGACAGACACTGTGGTTGTGTGTCTCTCTCCAAAGAGGGGATCCGGAGACAGAAGAACCTAGCCAATAGAATAGCCAATTAAACCACACTGCATCACCATTCATCAGTTGTTGACACTTATTAAAGGTAGAATCAGTGATATGACGTAGATGCACAAAGTAAACAGTATAGTGAGTCAATTTTCTGCAACAACTAAAGAGAGTTGGAGCGTGAGGCTAAACTTCTTCACTGTTTTGGTCATGTAGCTACCATGTTGTAAGAGTGTGAAGCGAACCCCGTGCAGATACTGTGTGAGAGGAAGTGTTGCATCTTGCTCGTCGCAATATCTGCGGTGCTGCTCGTGCAAAACGTCATTTCGCTGACTCTACCTTTTAATCAAGTATCGTTGATGCCGATCCACACGCTGAATGTTTCTGTGTTTTTGACTGCGTCTCTGTCTCCCTCTGGGCTCCAGAACCTGGATCCACACGCTGAATGTTTCTGTGTTTTTGACCGCGTCTCTGTCTCCCTCTGGGCTCCAGAACCTGGATCCACACGCTGAATGTTTCTGTGTTTTTGACTGTGTCTCTGTCTCCCTCTGGGCTCCAGAACCTGGATCCACACGCTGAATGTTTCTGTGTTTTTGACTGCGTCTCTTGTCTCCCTCTGGGCTCCAGAACCTGGATCCCACACGCTGAATGTTTCTGTGTTTTTGACCGTGTCTCTGTCTCCCTCTGGGCTCCAGAACCTGGATGACAGTGACTGGACCAACAGCCTGTACCCGTCTCCTCTGTCCGGGCTGGGACTGGGGGACACCAGCTTCACTGACGACATCAACATGTCCTCTGTAATGCTGAAGGAGGAGGATCCTGGAGAGGCTGGTCAGATTCAGTTATTTTCTCCCTGGTTGTTGATTGATTTTTAATATCACTGACGAGCCAGTGGTTCCGTTTCCCAGGTTTCCCAGCCAGGTCTGAAAATCAGTACGTATAACTGACTACAAGGCCCAGATTTGGGGAAAGGGGTTACAGAGGGTAGTGGCTAGGTGTCGTTCTGTAAATGTATAGAATTTATTTTTTAACCTTTTTATTTTAACTAGGCAAGTCAGTTAAAGAACAAATCCCCCCCCCCCAGTCAGTCTGTTCCCAGAGTTCCTCCAGTCCTATCTCAGACACTCCTCCACTGCTGACCTCTGACCCTCCCCTCTGTGTCCTGCAGCGTCAGTCAGTCTGTTCCCAGAGTTCCTCCAGTCCAATCTCAGACACTCCTCCACTGCTGACCTCTGACCCCCCCCCCTCTGTGTCCTGCAGCGTCAGTCAGTCTGTTCCCAGAGTTCCTCCAGTCCTATCTCAGACACTCCTCCACTGCTGACCTCTGACCCCCCCCTCTGTGTCCTGCAGCGTCAGTCAGTCTGTTCCCAGAGTTCCTCCAGTCCTATCTCAGACACTCCTCCACTGCTGACCTCTGACCCCCCTGTGTCCTGCAGCGTCAGTCAGTCTGTTCCCAGAGTTCCTCCAGTCCTATCTCAGACACTCCTCCACTGCTGACCTCTGACCCCCCTCTGTGTCCTGCAGCGTCAGTCAGTCTGTTCCCAGAGTTCCTCCAGTCCTATCTCAGACACTCCTCCACTGCTGACCTCTGACCCCCCCCTCTGTGTCCTGCAGCGTCAGTCAGTCTGTTCCCAGAGTTCCTCCAGTCCTATCTCAGACACTCCTCCACTGCTGACCTCTGACCCCCTCCCCTCTGTGTCCTGCAGCGTCAGTCAGTCTGTTCCCAGAGTTCCTCCAGTCCTATCTCAGACACTCCTCCACTGCTGACCTCTGACCCCCCTCTGTGTCCTGCAGCGTCAGTCAGTCTGTTCCCAGAGTTCCTCCAGTCCTATCTCAGACACTCCTCCACTGCTGACCTCTGACCCCCCCCTCTGTGTCCTGCAGCGTCAGTCAGTCTGTTCCCAGAGTTCCTCAGTCCTATCTCAGACACTCCTCCACTGCTGACCTCTGACCCCCCCCTCTGTGTCCTGCAGCGTCAGTCAGTCTGTTCCCAGAGTTCCTCCAGTCCTATCTCAGACACTCCTCCACTGCTGACCTCTGACCCCTCCCCCTCTGTGTCCTGCAGCGTCAGTCAGTCTGTTCCCAGAGTTCCTCCAGTCCTATCTCAGACACTCCTCCACTGCTGACCTCTGACCCCCCTCCCCCTCTGTGTCCTGCAGCGTCAGTCAGTCTGTTCCCAGAGTTCCTCCAGTCCTATCTCAGACACTCCTCCACTGCTGACCTCTGACCCCCCTCCCCTCTGTGTCCTGCAGCGTCAGTCAGTCTGTTCCCAGAGTTCCTCCAGTCCTATCTCAGACACTCCTCCACTGCTGACCTCTGACCCTCCCCTCTGTGTCCTGCAGCGTCAGTCAGTCTGTTCCCAGAGTTCCTCCAGTCCTATCTCAGACACTCCTCCACTGCTGACCTCTGACCCCCCCTCTCTGTGTCCTGCAGCGTCAGTCAGTCTGTTCCCAGAGTTCCTCCAGTCCTATCTCAGACACTCCTCCACTGCTGACCTCTGACCCCCCCTCTGTGTCCTGCAGCGTCAGTCAGTCTGTTCCCAGAGTTCCTCCAGTCCTATCTCAGACACTCCTCCACTGCTGACCTCTGACCCCCTCCCCTCTGTGTCCTGCAGCGTCAGTCAGTCTGTTCCCAGAGTTCCTCCAGTCCTATCTCAGACACTCCTCCACTGCTGACCTCTGACCCCTCCCCCTCTGTGTCCTGCAGCGTCAGTCAGTCTGTTCCCAGAGTTCCTCCAGTCCTATCTCAGACACTCCTCCACTGCTGACCTCTGACCCTCCCCCTCTGTGTCCTGCAGCGTCAGTCAGTCTGTTCCCAGAGTTCCTCCAGTCCTATCTCAGACACTCCTCCACTGCTGACCTCTGACCCCTCCCCTCTGTGTCCTGCAGCGTCAGTCAGTCTGTTCCCAGAGTTCCTCCAGTCCTATCTCAGACACTCCTCCACTGCTGACCTCTGACCCCTCCCCTCTGTGTCCTGCAGCGTCAGTCAGTCTGTTCCCAGAGTTCCTCCAGTCCTATCTCAGACACTCCTCCACTGCTGACCTCTGACCCCTCCCCTCTGTGTCCTGCAGCGTCAGTCAGTCTGTTCCCAGAGTTCCTCCAGTCCTATCTCAGACACTCCTCCACTGCTGACCTCTGACCCCTCCCCTCTGTGTCCTGCAGCGTCAGTCAGTCTGTTCCCAGAGTTCCTCCAGTCCTATCTCAGACACTCCTCCACTGCTGACCTCTGGCCCCTCCCCCTCTGTGTCCTGCAGCGTCAGTCAGTCTGTTCCCAGAGTTCCTCCAGTCCTATCTCAGACACTCCTCCACTGCTGTCTTTGACCTGCTGGGGGAGTATGAAGCCATCTGTCAAGACAAGGTACCGTTTTCTCACGTACCTCAACCAACTTCCCTCTAATGTGTGTGTTTTAGAACCTGTGTGTGTGTGTTTTAGAACACGTGTGTGTGTGTGTGTGTTTCAGAATCCGTGTGTGTGTTTTAGAACCTGTGTGTGTGTGTTTTAGAACACGTGTGTGTGTGTGTGTGTGTGTTTTGGAACACGTGTGTGTGTGTGTGTGTTTTAGAACCCGTGTGGGTTTTTAGAACACGTGTGTGTGTGTGTGTGTGTGTGTGTGTGTGTGTGTGTGCAAAAGTTTGTAGAGCAGGTGGTTTGCTCCCCAAGCGTGGGTATGTGCGAGGGTATGTGTGTGTGTGAGTCATTGTGTGTTTTATATGCAGAGCTGTGTGCAGCCTTATGAACACAGTGATAATGGTGTATTGTATAGCTATGCTGCCCTTACGAACAGTGATAATGGTGTATTGTATTGCTATGCTGCCCTTATGAACACAGTGATAATGGTGTATTGTATAGCTATGCTGCCCTTACGAACAGTGATAATGGTGTATTGTGTACCAGGTGGGCCTTATGAAAACAGTGATAATGTTGTATGTATGGCTATGCTGCCCTTACGAACAGTGATAATTGTGTACCAGGTGGGCCTTATGAACACAGTGATAATGGTGTATTGAATGGCTATGCTGCCCTTACGAACAGTGATAATGGTGTACCAGGTGGGCCTTACGAACAGTGATAATGGTGTATTGTGTACCAGGTGGGCCTTACGAACAGTGATAATGGTGTATTGTGTACCAGGTGGGCCTTACGAACACAGTGATAATGGTGTATTGTGTACCAGGTGGGCCTTACGAACAGTGATAATGGTGTATTGTGTACCAGGTGGGCCTTGTGAACACAGTGATAATGGTGTATTGTGTACCAGGTGGGCCTTATGAACACAGTGATAATGGTGTATTGTGTACCAGGTGGGCCTGCTCCAGAGGCTGGTATCGAGGGCAGCTCCAGGGCAACAGAAGTCCTCTAAGACTGCTGGTATGAGATGGCTTTTACAGCAGGAGATGGTCACCTGGCGCCTCATCACTTCTCTATACAGGTTAGTGGCTGGCTGGCTGACTGGCTGGCTGACTGGCTGGCTGACTGGCTGGCTGACTGGCTGGCTGGCTGGCTGGCTGGCTGGCGGTCTCACGGTCCGTCTGTCTCTATTTTGACCTCTTCTCTATACAGGTTAGTGTCTGTCTGTCTGTTCCTTCCATTCTCTATCGCTCTCTATCTCTCTCTCTATATATATATTTGTTCTGTGAATTACCAGGGAACTCACAAAACAATATCATCACAATACTTACATGCCGATACCAAATGTATAGTGATTTTATTGAGATTCGATGTTCCAAACATATGCTCACCATATGTCTGCTGCAGAGGGACAAGAGAGAGAGCCATGTTTTAATGCTGAACCAATTGGCTCCCTATTTAAAAAGATAGAGAACAAGCTGTGAAGGAAAAGTTTAGGTACAGCCAACTAGCGCAAAAACAAATGTATAACTAAATGTCGATACGCTATGTCATCCAAAACAATATCCCTATCTACATGTACCTATTTATTTTTGCATTCATTTTCCTCATCACTACATAGAGGAATGGTGTTGCTATGGAGACGTGTGGTTTGACTTTGTTACATCACTGTGTCCCTCCCCCTCAGAGACAGGATCCAGTCAGAGCTGGAGGATGACATCATGATGGATGTGGCTGTGAGTACTCCTCTACAACTATGATGTTGTTAGGGAACTACAGGTGTTTCTTGGAGAGAGAGGGAGAGAGAGAGAGGTGGAGTGACTGTCCTCTCTCCTGTGTGATGGAGAGAGAGAGAAGGAAATGGAGTGACTGTCCTCTCTCCTGTGTGTGTGACCATCTCTCCTCAGGCTCCCGGTGTTAGTGAGAAGGTGGTGATGGAACAACTTTTCCAGAGAGATGCTGTAGTACGCCAGAGCCAGGTTAGACTCTCACACACATACACACATACAGTACCAGTCGACATGTTCTACATTGTAGAATAATAGTGAAGACATCAAAACTATGAAATAACACATATGGAATCAGGTCGTAACCAAAAAAGTGTTAAACAAATCAATGTATTTTAGATTCTTCAAAGTTGCCACCCTTTCCCTTGATGACAGCTTTGCACAATTTTGGCATTCTCTCAACCAGCATCACCTGGAATGCTTTTTCCAACAGTCTTGAAGGAGTTCCCACACATGCTGAGCACTTGTTCGGTTGCGTTTGGGTGATTGTGGAGGCAAGGTCATCTGATGCAGCATTCCATCACTTTCCATCTTGGTCAAATAGCCCTTACACAGCCTGGAGGTGTGTTGGGTCATTGTCCTGATGAAAAACAAATGATAGTCCCACTAAGTGCGAACCAGATGGGATGGAGTATCTCTGCAGCATGCTGGGCTAGCCTTGCTGGTTAGGTATGCCTTGAATTCTAAATAAATCACAGACAGTGTCACCAGCAAAGCACCATCACACCTCCTCCTCCTCCATGCTTCACGGTGGGAACCACACATGCGGAGATCATCTGTTCACCTACTCTGAATCTCATAAAGACACGGCGGTTGGAATCAAAAATCTCAAATTTGGACTCATCAGACCGAAGGACAGATTTCTACCAGTCTAATGTCCATTACTCATGGTTCTTGGCTCAAGCAAGTCTGTTCTTCTTATTGGTGTCCTTTAGTAGTGGTTTCTCTGCAGCAATTCGACCATGAAGGCGTGATTCACACAGTCTCCTCTGAACAGTTGATGTTGAGATGTGTCTGTTACTTGAACTCTGTGAAGCATTTATTTTGGCTGCAATTTTGAGGCTGGTAACTCTAATGAACTTATCCTCTGCAGCAGAGGTAACGTTCCAAGTTCTTGAAATTTTCCGCATTGACTGACCTTCATGTGTTAAAAGTAACGGACTGTTGTTTTTCTTTGCTTATTTAAGCTGTTTTTGCAATAATATGAATTTGGTTTTTTACCAAATAGGGTTATCTTCTGTATATCACCCCTACCCTGTCACAACACAACTGAGTGGCTCAAACGCGTTAAGAAGGAAAGAAATTCCACAAATCAACTTTTAAGAAGGCACACCTGTTAATTGAAATGCATTCCAGGTGACTACCTCGTGAAGCTGGTTGAGAGAATGCCAAGAGTGTGCAAAGCAGTCATCAAGGCAAAGGGTGGCTACTTTGAAGAATCTGAATTTGTTTAAAATGCTTTTTTGGTTACTACATGATTCCATATATGTTATTTCATAGTTTTGATGTCTTCACTATTATTCTACAATGTAGAAAATAGTAAAAATAAAAGGCCTGGAATGAGTAGGTGTTCTAAAACCTTTGACTGGTAGTGTATATACACACACACACACACCACCTCCCCTATTATCTGTCCAAAGTGGTACAGTCCTGTTTGGTCTGATGGATGGTTGTAATAGAGACATTGTAAAGTGTTTAAATAATCGTTTCGCCTCCTCTCTCTTAGTTGGTTGTGGATTGGTTAGAGAGTATCGCCAAAGATGAAATCGGAGACTTCTCCGACAACATTGAATACTACGCCAAGTCTGTCTACTGGTGAGTAGCTGGAGTCATTGGAGAGAGACGAGCACTTTTATGTCGTTAGGAAGACCATGTGCCTCGGCTAATATTCTGTTTAACTTTCAGGGAGAATACCCTTCATGCTCTGAAACTGAGAAGAAACACCTCCAGCACAGGCTTCACTGTTCCCCTGGTTACCGAGCTGGTAAGAGGCTTTTAGTCCTGCTCATCACAGGCTTCACTGTTCCCCTGGTTACCGAGCTGGTAAGAGGGGCTTTTAGGCCTAATCATCACAGGCTTCACTGTTCCCCTGGTTACCGAGCTGGTAAGAGGGACTTTTAGTCCTGCTCTTCACAGGCTTCACTGTTCCCCTGGTTACCGAGCTGGTAAGAGGGACTTTTAGGCCTACTCATCACAGGCTTCACTGTTCCCCTGGTTACCGAGCTGGTAAGAGGGGCTTTTAGTCCTGCTCGTCACAGGCTTCACTGTTCCCCTGGTTACCGAGCTGGTAAGAGGGGCACAGGCCTGCTCTTCACAGGCTTCACTGTTCCCCTGGTTACCGAGCTGGTAAGAGGGGCTTTTAGGCCTGCTCTTCACAGGCTTCACTGTTCCCCTGGTTACCAAGCTGGTAAGAGGGACTTTTAGGCCTGTTCTTCACAGGCTTCACTGTTCCCCTGGTTACCGAGCTGGTAAGAGGGGCTTTTAGGCCTGCTCGTCACCGAAGGCTTCACTGTTCCCCTGGTTACCGAGCTGGTAAGAGGGGCTTTTAGGCCTGCTCTTCACAGGCTTCACTGTTCCCCTGGTTACCGAGCTGGTAAGAGGGGCTTTTAGTCCTGCTCTTCACAGGCTTCACTGTTCCCCTGGTTACCGAGCTGGTAAGAGGGGCTTTTAGTCCTGCTCTTCACAGGCTTCACTGTTCCCCTGGTTACCGAGCTGGTAAGAGGGGCTTTTAGTCCTGCTTGTCACAGGCTTCACTGTTCCCCTGGTTACCGAGCTGGTAAGAGGGGCTTTTAGTCCTGCTCGTCACAGGCTTCACTGTTCCCCTGGTTACCGAGCTGGTAAGAGGGGCTTTTAGGCCTGCTCGTCACAGGCTTCACTGTTTCCCTGGTTACCGAGCTGGTACAAGGGGCTTTTAGGCCTGCTCTTCACAGGCTTCACTGTTTCCCCTGGTTACCGAGCTGGTAAGAGGGGCTTTTAGTCCTGCTCGTCACAGGCTTCACTGTTCCCCTGGTTACCGAGCTGGTAAGGGGGCTTTTAGTCCTGCTCTTCACAGGCTTCACTGTTCCCCTGGTTACCGAGCTGGTAAGAGGGGCTTTTAGTCCTGCTCTTCACAGGCTTCACTGTTCCCCTGGTTACCGAGCTGGTAAGAGGGGCTTTTACCAAATAGGCCTGCTCTTCACAGGCTTCACTGTTCCCCTGGTTACCGAGCTGGTAAGAGGGGCTTTTAGTCCTGCTCTTCACAGGCTTCACTGTTCCCCTGGTTACCGAGCTGGTAAGAGGGGCTTTTAGGCCTGCTCTTCACAGGCTTCACTGTTCCCCTGGTTACCGAGCTGGTAAGAGGGGCTTTTAGTCCTGCTCTTCACAGGCTTCACTGTTCCCTGGTTACCGAGCTGGTAAGAGGGGCTTTTAGTCCTGCTCTTCACAGGCTTCACTGTTCCCTGGTTGGCCGAGCTGGTAAGAGGGGGCTTTTAGGCCTGCTTTCACAGGCTTCACTGTTCCCTGGTTACCGAGCTGGTAAGAGGGGTTTTAGTCCTGCTCTTCACAGGCTTCACTGTTCCCCTGGTTACCGAGCTGGTAAAGGGGCTTTTAGGCCTGCTCGTCACAGGCTTCACTGTTCCCCTGGTTACCGAGCTGGTAAGAGGGGCTTTAGGCCTGCTTGTCACAGGCTTCACTGTTCCCCTGGTTACCGAGCTGGTAAGAGGGGCTTTTAGTCCTGCTCTTCACAGGCTTCACTGTTCCCTGGTTACCGAGCTGGTAAGAGGGGCTTTTAGGCCTGCTCATCACAGGCTTCACTGTTCCCCTGGTTACCGAGCTGGTAAGAGGGGCTTTTAGTCCTGCTCATCACAGGCTTCACTGTTCCCCTGGTTACCGAGCTGGTAAGAGGGGCTTTTAGTCCTGCTCTTCACAGGCTTCACTGTTCCCCTGGTTACCGAGCTGGTAAGAGGGGCTTTTAGTCCTGCTCTTCACAGGCTTCACTGTTCCCCTGGTTACCGAGCTGGTAAGAGGGGCTTTTAGGCCTGCTCTTCACAGGCTTCACTGTTCCCCTGGTTACCGAGCTGGTAAGAGGGGCTTTTAGTCCTGCGCTTCACAGGCTTCACTGTTCCCCTGGTTACCGAGCTGGTAAGAGGGGCTTTTAGTCCTGCTCTTCACAGGCTTCACTGTTCCCCTGGTTACCGAGCTGGTAAGAGGGACTTTTAGTCCTGCTCTTCACAGGCTTCACTGTTCCCCTGGTTACCGAGCTGGTAAGAGGGGCTTTTAGGCCTGCTCTTCACAGGCTTCACTGTTCCCCTGGTTACTGAGCTGGTAAGAGGGGCTTTTAGGCCTACTCATCACAGGCTTCACTGTTCCCCTGGTTACTGAGCTGGTAAGAGGGGCTTTTAGTCCTGCTCGTCACAGGCTTCACTGTTTCCCCTGGTTACCGAGCTGGTAAAGAGGGGCTTTTAGTCCTGCTCGTCACAGGCTTCACTGTTCCCCTGGTTACTGAGCTGGTAAGAGGGGCTTTTAGGCCTGCTCTTCACAGGCTTCACTGTTCCCCTGGTTACCGAGCTGGTAAAGAGGGGCTTTTAGTCCTGCTCGTCACAGGCTTCACTGTTCCCCTGGTTACCGAGCTGGTAAGAGGGGACTTTTAGGCCTACTCGTCACAGGCTTCACTGTTCCCCTGGTTACCGAGCTGGTAAGAGGGGCTTTTAGCCTGCTCTTCACAGGCTTCACTGTTCCCCTGGTTACCGAGCTGGTAAGAGGGGCTTTTAGGCCTGCTCTTCACAGGCTTCACTGTTCCCCTGGTTACCGAGCTGGTAAGAGGGGCTTTTAGGCCTGCTCTTCACAGGCTTCACTGTTCCCCTGGTTACCGAGCTGGTAAGAGGGGCTTTTAGTCCTGCTCTTCACAGGCTTCACTGTTTCCCTGGTTACCGAGCTGGTAAGAGGGGCTTTTAGTCCTGCTCTTCACA
Organism: Oncorhynchus masou masou; assembly: GCF_036934945.1. Lineage (NCBI taxonomy): Eukaryota > Metazoa > Chordata > Actinopteri > Salmoniformes > Salmonidae > Oncorhynchus > Oncorhynchus masou. Next base: position 2,804,279 of record NC_088238.1, on the reverse strand, counting down.
GGCTTCACTGTTCCCCTGGTTACCGAGCTGGTAAGAGGGGCTTTTAGGCCTGCTCTTCACAGGCTTCACTGTTCCCCTGGTTACCGAGCTGGTAAGAGGGGCTTTTAGGCCTGGTCGTCTTCACAGGCTTCACTGTTCCCCTGGTTACCGAGCTGGTAAGAGGGGCTTTTAGTCCTGCTCTTCACAGGCTTCACTGTTCCCCTGGTTACCGAGCTGGTAAGAGGGGCTTTTAGGCCTAATCATCACAGGCTTCACTGTTCCCCTGGTTACCGAGCTGGTAAGAGGGGCTTTTAGTCCTGCTCTTCACAGGCTTCACTGTTCCCCTGGTTACCGAGCTGGTAAGAGGGGCTTTTAGTCCTGCTCTTCACAGGCTTCACTGTTCCCCTGGTTACCGAGCTGGTAAGAGGGGCTTTTAGGCCTAATCTTCACAATCTAGCTCTCTCTCTCTTCTCTCTCTCTCTCCTCTCTCCTCTGTCTCCCCTACATACACATGCTCTGACGCCATGATAGGGAATACATAGTTTTAACTCGGTGTGTCTGTAGGACCCTGACGCCCCCATCAGACAGAGACGTCCCCTGGCAGACCTGGACAGAGAGGATGATGCCAGACTGCTGAAGTACCTCTGGACCCTCCTCAGAGCGGGCATGACTGACGAGGTGAGGAACAGGAGACACCTCTCAAATGGCACCATTTGTTCCCTGTGCTCTGTTATTGACCAGGGCTCATAGTTCTCTGGTCACAAAAGTAGTGCAGTGTATAGGTAATAGGGTGGCGTTTTGAGACCGATCTCAGTACAGCGCCACCTGGTGGATGGGAGGGTTACGCTGAACTGGTTTCGAGTCACAGTGACGTGTGGTTGTGTGTAGGCCCAGAGGCTGTGTAAGCGCTGTGGCCAGGCATGGAGAGCTGCTACTCTGGAGGGATGGAAGCTGTACCACGACCCCAACATCGACGGAGGTCAGTTCTCCATCGTACACTCTCACCGACAGATGTATAACAACAAGTGGAGGTCGTGACCTTTTGGTCAGCCGGTGATTGTCATGTGAATAACTGTCTGTCTCACGGTAATTGACCTTTTTAATGAACATAAACACGTTTAGCATCTCCTGGCTTCCACACACAGCCTACAACACACTGATTCAGACCTTTGGAACGTCGGCATTTTAAAAAGTCAAATAAATCTTGCCAACAGAGTGCTGAGTACCAGGCAGTTAGCAGGTTAGGTAGGCTACTAATGACCGGCAGGTTTGGTAGGCTACTAATGACCGGCAGGTTTGGTAGGCTACTAATGACCGGCAGGTTTGGACTAATGACCGGCAGGTTTGGTGGGCTACTAATGACCGGCAGGTTTGGTGGGCTACTAGTGACCGGCAGGTTTGGGGGCTACTAGTGACCGGCAGGTTTGGGGGCTACTAGTGACCGGCAGGCTTGGGGGCTACTCGTGACCGGCAGGCTTGGGGGCTACTCGTGACCGGCAGGCTTGGGGGCTACTCGTGACCGGCAGGCTTGGGGGGCTACTCGTGACCGGCAGGCTTGGGGGCTACTCGTGACCGGCAGGCTTGGGGGCTACTCGTGACCGGCAGGCTTGGGGGCTACTCGTGACCGGCAGGTTTGGGGGCTACTCGTGACCGGCAGGTTTGGGGGCTACTCGTGACCGGCAGGTTTGGGGGCTACTCGTGACCGGCAGGTTTGGGGGCTACTCGTGACCGGCAGGTTTGGGGGGCTACTCGTGACCGGCAGGTTTGGGGGGCTACTCTTGACCGGCAGGTTTGGTAGGCTACTCGTGACCGGCATCATCCGAGCTTAGAGAAGTTTAGTTACCGTGACCAAACGGTCACGTTGGAATTTGACTGCGGTCCTGACTCGTGACCGCCGGTGTGGCGGTAATTGGGTCACCGTAACAACCCACACGTCCCTATGAACGGTCTGTAATGGAACTGAGGTGTGTCCAGGCGGGGCAGAGCTGCTACCGGTGGAGGGGAACCCTCAGCGATGTGTGTGGAAGGTCTGCTGCTGGAGGATGGCTGATAATGAACACTTCAGCAGATATGAGAGAGCCATCTACGCTGTTCTGAGTGGGAACCTCAAACGGGTATGTTGGGTGTTGTCTCCCTAAGACTCTCTCTTCTCTTCTCTAATGGGTATGTTGGGTGTTGTCTCCCTAAGACTCTCTCTCTTTCTCTTCTCTTCTCAAACGGGTATGTTGGGTGTTGTCTCCCTAAGACTCTTTCTCTTCTCTTCTCTTCTCAAACGGGTATGTTGGGTGCTGTCTCCCTAAGACTCTGTCTCTCTCTTTCTGTATGTTGGGTGTTGTCTCCCTAAGACTCTGTCTCTTTCTCTTCTCAAATGGGTATGTTGGGTGTTGTCTCCCTAAGACTCTCTTTCTCTTCTCTTCTCAAACGGGTATGTTGGGTGTTGTCTCCCTAAGACTCTCTTTCTCTTCTCTTCTCAAACGGGTCTGTTGGGTGTTGTCTCCCTAAGAGGATTCTCTCTTTCTCTTCTCTTCTCAAATGGGTGTGTTGGGTGTTGTCTCCCTAAGATTCTATCTTTCTCTTCTCTTCTCTAATGGGTATATTGGGTGTTGTCTCCCTAAGACTCTGTCTGCCTCTCTGTAGCACTTGTATGTGTTGGGGCGGGAGGAGGATTGGGGGGGGGGGAGGAAGAGGATTGGGGGGTCAGGGGGAGGAAGAGGATTGGGGGGTCGGGGGAGGAAGAGGGTTGGGGGGTCAGGGGGAGGAGGAGGATTGGGGGGTCAGGGGGAGGAAGGGGAGGAAGAGGATTGGGGGTAGGTCAGGGGGAGGAATTGGGGGGGGAGGATTGGGGGTCAGGGGGATTGGGGTGGGAGGGGGAGGATTGGGGGGGGTCAGGGGGGGAGGATTGGGGGCAGGGGGAGGATTGGTGGGGTCAGGGGGAGGAGGAGGATTGGAGGGTCAATGTCATAGTAAACATCTAACAACAATGTTCACATAAGAGAGGACTTTAGTAGACTGGTAGTAGACAGGACTATACTAGAGTGATTTGTCTGTCTCTCTGTCTCCCTCTAGCTGCTCCCAGTGTGTGAGTCGTGGGAGGACAGTGTGTGGGCCTACTTCAGGGTTCTGGTAGACTCTCTTGTGGAACAGGAGGTCCGGTCCTCAGGGATGGGCAGTGAGGAGCTGGAGGAGCTGCCACGAGAATACCTGGAGGCCAAGTAAGATCCCCTCTGGTAGAGAATACCTGGAGGCCAAGTAAGATCCCCTCTGGTAGAGAATACCTGGAGGCCAAGTAAGATCCCCAGCCTCTAGTAGAGAATACCTGGAGGCCAAGTAAGATCCAGCCTCTGGTAGAGAATACCTGGAGGCCAAGTAAGATCCCCAGCCTCTAGTAGAGAATACCTGGAGGCCAAGTAAGAGCCTCTAGTAGAGAATACCTGGAGGCCAAGTAAAATCCCCAGCCTCTAGTAGAGAATACATGGAGGCCAAGTAAGCTCCCCAGCCTCTAGTAGAGAATACCTGGAGGCCAAGTAAGGTCCCCAGCCTCTAGTAGAGAATACCTGGAGGCCAAGTAAGATCCCCAGCCTCTAGTAGAGAATACCTGGAGGCCAAGTAAGATCCCCTCTGGTAGAGAATACCTGGAGGCCAAGTAAGGTCCCCAGCCTGTAGTAGGCAGCCTTACCCAGGGACAATACCCTTTAGTGGGTAGCCCTGCCTAGAGAATACAGCCTCTAGTAGATACTACCTGGAGGCCAAGTAAGATCCCCAGCCTGTAGTAGGCAGCCTTACCCAGGGACCATACCCTTTAGTGGGTTGCCCTGCCTAGAGAATACAGCCTCTAGTGGATACTACCTGGAGGCCAAGTAAGATCCCCAGCCTGTAGTAGGCAGCCTTACCCAGGGACCATACCCTTTAGTGGGTTGCCCTGCCTAGAGAATACAGCCTCTAGTAGATACTACCTGGAGGCCAAGTAAGATCCCCAGCCTGTAGTAGGCAGCCTTACCCAGGGACCATACCCTTTAGTGGGTTGCCCTGCCTAGAGAATACAGCCTCTAGTGGATACTACCTGGAGGCCAAGTAAGATCCCCAGCCTGTAGTAGGCAGCCTTACCCAGGGACCATACCCTTTAGTGGGTTGCCCTGCCTAGAGAATACAGCCTCTAGTGGATACTACCTGGAGGCCAAGTAAGATCCCCAGCCTGTAGTAGGCAGCCTTACCCAGGGACCATACCCTTTAGTGGGTTGCCCTGCCTAGAGAATACAGCCTCTAGTGGATACTACCTGGAGGCCAAGTAAGATCCCCAGCCTGTAGTAGGCAGCCTTACCCAGGGACCATACCCTTTAGTGGGTTGCCCTGCCTAGAGAATACAGCCTCTAGTAGATACTACCTGGAGGCCAAGTAAGATCCCCAGCCTGTAGTAGGCAGCCTTACCCAGGGACCATACCCTTTAGTGGGTTGCCCTGCCTAGAGAATACAGCCTCTAGTGGATACTACCTGGAGGCCAAGTAAGATCCCCAGCCTGTAGTAGGCAGCCTTACCCAGGGACCATACCCTTTAGTGGGTTGCCCTGCCTAGAGAATACAGCCTCTAGTGGATACTACCTGGAGGCCAAGTAAGATCCCCAGCCTGTAGTAGGCAGCCTTACCCAGGGACCATACCCTTTAGTGGGTTGCCCTGCCTAGAGAATACAGCCTCTAGTGGATACTACCTGGAGGCCAAGTAAGATCCCCAGCCTGTAGTAGGCAGCCTTACCCAGGGACCATACCCTTTAGTGGGTTGCCCTGCCTAGAGAATACAGCCTCTAGTGGATACTACCTGGAGGCCAAGTAAGATCCCCAGCCTGTAGTAGGCAGCCTTACCCAGGGACCATACCCTTTAGTGGGTTGCCCTGCCTAGAGAATACAGCCTCTAGTAGATACTACCTGGAGGCCAAGTAAGATCCCCAGCCTGTAGTAGGCAGCCTTACCCAGGGACCATACCCTTTAGTGGGTTGCCCTGCCTAGAGAATACAGCCTCTAGTAGATACTCCTGGAGGCCAAGTAAGATCCCCAGCCTGTAGTAGGCAGCCTTACCCAGGGACCATACCCTTTAGTGGGTTGCCCTGCCTAGAGAATACAGCCTCTAGTGGATACCTCCTGGAGGCCAAGTAAGATCCCCAGCCTGTAGTAGGCAGCCTTACCCAGGGACCATACCCTTTAGTGGGTTGCCCTGCCTAGAGAATACAGCCTCTAGTGGATACTACCTGGAGGCCAAGTAAGATCCCCAGCCTGTAGTAGGCAGCCTTACCCAGGGACCATACCCTTTAGTGGGTTGCCCTGCCTAGAGAATACAGCCTCTAGTAGATACTACCTGGAGGCCAAGTAAGATCCCCAGCCTGTAGTAGGCAGCCTTACCCAGGGACCATACCCTTTAGTGGGTTGCCCTGCCTAGAGAATACAGCCTCTAGTGGATACTACCTGGAGGCCAAGTAAGATCCCCAGCCTGTAGTAGGCAGCCTTACCCAGGGACCATACCCTTTAGTGGGTTGCCCTGCCTAGAGAATACAGCCTCTAGTGGAGGGCTGGGGATCAGGAATTTAACCTTTCTAACCTTTCTATTTCTAAATGTAAATTGTACTGTCTCCCTTTCCTCTCCAGCTGGACACTAGAGAAGGTGTTTGAGGAGCTGCTGGCAACAGAGTCAAAGGTCAAGCATCTGTTTTTCTGCTCTGTCAAACTGGCTGTGTGTCTGCATCACACCAGTCTACTAGCTATCTACATCGCACAGGTCTACTAGCTATCTACATCGCACCAGTCTACTAGCTATCTACATCACACCAGTCTACTAGCTATCTACATCGCACCAGTCTACTAGCTGTCTACTATCTATCTACATCACACCAGTCTACTATCTATCTACATCACACCAGTCTACTATCTATCTACATCACACCAGTCTACTATCTATCTACATCACACCAGTCTACTATCTATCTACATCACACCAGTCTACTATCTATCTACATCACACCAGTCTACTATCTATCTACATCACACCAGTCTACTATCTATCTACATCACACCAGTCTACTAGCTATCTACATCACAGTCTACTAGCTATCTACATCACACCAGTCTACTAGCTATCTACATCACACCAGTCTACTAGCTATCTACATCGCACCAGTCTACTATCTATCTACATCGCACCAGTCTACTATCTATCTACATCGCACCAGTCTACAGCTGTCTACTATCTATCTACATCACACCAGTCTACTATCTATCTACATCACACCAGTCTACTATCTATCTACATCACACCAGTCTACTATCTATCTACATCACACCAGTCTACTATCTATCTACATCACACCAGTCTACTAGCTATCTACATCACACCAGTCTACTAGCTATCTACATCACACCAGTCTACTAGCTATCTACATCGCACCAGTCTACTATCTATCTACATCGCACCAGTCTACTATCTATCTACATCGCACCAGTCTACTATCTATCTACATCACACCAGTCTACTATCTATCTACATCACACCAGTCTACTATCTATCTACATCACACCAGTCTACTATCTATCTACATCACACCAGTCTACTATCTATCTACATCACACCAGTCTACTATCTATCTACATCACACCAGTCTACTATCTATCTACATCACACCAGTCTACTAGCTATCTACATCACACCAGTCTACTATCTATCTACATACATCTACTATCTACATCACAGCAGTCTCTATCTACATCACACCAGTCTCTACTATCTACATCACACCAGTCTACTATCTACATCACACCAGTCTACTATCTACATCACACTATCTACATCACACCAGTCTACTATCTACATCACACCAGTCTACTATCTATCTACATCACACCAGTCTACTATCTATCTACATCACACCAGTCTACTTCACACCAGTCTACTAGCTATCTACATCACACCAGTCTACTAGCTATCTACATCACACCAGTCTACTAGCTATCTACATCACAACAGTCTACTAGCTATCTACATCACACCAGTCTACTAGCTATCTACATCACACCAGTCTACTAGCTATCTACATCACACCAGTCTACTAGCTATCTACATCACACCAGTCTACTATCTATCTACATCACACCAGTCTACTATCTATCTACATCACACCAGTCTACTAGCTATCTACATCACACCAGTCTACTATCTATCTACATCACACCAGTCTACTATAGCTATCTACATCACACCAGTCTACTAGCTATCTACATCACACCAGTCTACTATCTATCTACATCACACCAGTCTACTATCTATCTACATCACACCAGTCTACTATCTATCTACATCACACCAGTCTACTATCTATCTACATCACACCAGTCTACTATCTATCTACATCACCAGTCTACTAGTCATCACACCAGTCTACTATCTACATCACACCAGTCTACTATCTATCTACATCAAACCAGTCTACCATCTATCTACATCGTAGCAGTCTACTATCTACATCACACCAGTCTACTATCTATCTACATCACACCAGTCTACTATCTATCTACATCACACCAGTCTACTATCTATCTACATCACACCAGTCTACTACTATCTACATCACACCAGTCTACTATCTATCTACATCACACCATCTATCTATCTACATCACACCAGTCTACTATCTACATCACACCAGTCTACTATCTATCTACATCACACCAGTCTACTATCTATCTACATCACACCAGTCTACTATCTATCTACATCACACCAGTCTACTATCTATCTACATCACACCAGTCTACTACTATCTCACACCAGTCTACTATCTATCTACATCACACCAGTCTACTATCTATCTACATCACACCAGTCTACTATCTATCTACATCACACCAGTCTACTATCTATCTACATCACACCAGTCTACTATCTATCTACATCACACCAGTCTACTATCTATCTACATCACACCAGTCTACATCACACCAGTCTACTATCTATCTACATCACACCAGTCTACTATCTACATCACACCAGTCTACTATCTATCTACATCACACCAGTCTACTATCTATCTACATCACACCAGTCTACTATCTATCTACATCACACCAGTCTACTATCTATCTACATCACACCAGTCTACTATCTATCTACATCACACCAGTCTACTATCTATCTACATCACACCAGTCTACTATCTATCTACATCACACCAGTCTACTAGCTATCTACATCACACCAGTCTACTATCTATCTACATCACACCAGTCTACTAGCTATCTACATCACACCAGTCTACTATCTATCTACATCACACCAGTCTACATCACACTATCTACATCACACCAGTCTACTATCTATCTACATCACACCAGTCTACTATCTATCTACATCACACCAGTCTACTATCTATCTACATCACACCAGTCTACTCGCTATCTACATCACACCAGTCTACTATCTATCTACATCACACCAGTCTACTATCTATCTACATCACACCAGTCTACTATCTATCTACATCACACCAGTCTACTCGCTATCTACATCACACCAGTCTACTATCTATCTACATCGCACCAGTCTACTATCTATCTACATCGCACCAGTCTACATCACACCAGTCTACTATCTATCTACATCACACCAGTCTACTATCTATCTACATCACACCAGTCTACTATCTATCTACATCACACCAGTCTACTAGCTATCTACATCACACCAGTCTACTAGCTATCTACATCACACCAGTCTACTAGCTATCTACATCACACCAGTCTACTATCTATCTACATCACACCAGTCTACTATCTATCTACATCACACCAGTCTACATCACACCAGTCTACTATCTATCTACATCACAACAGTCTACATCACACCAGTCTACATCACACCAGTCTACTATCTATCTACATCACACCAGTCTACTATCTATCTACATCACACCAGTCTACTATCTATCTACATCACACCAGTCTACTATCTATCTACATCACACCAGTCTACTATCTATCTATCTACATCACACCAGTCTACTATCTATCTACATCACACCAGTCTACTATCTATCTACATCACACCAGTCTACTATCTATCTACATCACACCAGTCTACTATCTATCTACATCACACCAGTCTACTATCTATCTACATCACACCAGTCTACTATCTATCTACATCACACCAGTCTACATCACAACAGTCTACATCACACCAGTCTACTATCTATCTACATCACACCAGTCTACTATCTATCTACATCACACCAGTCTACTATCTATCTACATCACAACAGTCTACTAGCTATCTACATCACACCAGTCTACTATCTATCTACACCACACCAGTCTACTATCTATCTACATCACACCAGTCTACTAGCTATCTACATCACACCAGTCTACTATCTATCTACATCGTAGCAGTCTACTATCTACATCGTAGCAGTCTACTATCTACATCACACCAGTCTACTATCTACATCACACCAGTCTACTATCTACATCACACCAGTCTACTATCTACATCACACCAGTCTACTAGCTATCTACATCACACCAGTCTACTAGCTATCTACATCACACCAGTCTACTAGCTATCTACATCACACCAGTCTACTAGCTATCTACATCACACCAGTCTACTAGCTATCTACATCACACCAGTCTACTAGCTATCTACATCACACCAGTCTACTAGCTATCTACATCACACCAGTCTACTAGCTATCTACATCACACCAGTCTACTATCTATCTACATCGTAGCAGTCTACTATCTACATCGTAGCAGTCTACTATCTACATCGTAGCAGTCTACTATCTACATCACACCAGTCTACTATCTACATCACACCAGTCTACTATCTACATCACACCAGTCTACTATCTACATCACACCAGTCTACTAGCTATCTACATCACACCAGTCTACTAGCTATCTACATCACACCAGTCTACTAGCTATCTACATCACACCAGTCTACTAGCTATCTACATCACACCAGTCTACTAGCTATCTACATCACACCAGTCTACTAGCTATCTACATCACACCAGTCTACTAGCTATCTACATCGCACCAGTCTACTAGCTATCTACATCGCACCAGTCTACTAGCTATCTACATCGCACCAGTCTACTAGCTATCTACATCGCACCAGTCTACTATCTATCTACATCGCACCAGTCTACTATCTATCTACATCGCACCAGTCTACTATCTATCTACATCGCACCAGTCTACTATCTATCTACATCGCACCAGTCTACTATCTATCTACATCACACCAGTCTACTATCTATCTACATCACACCAGTCTACTATCTATCTACATCACACCAGTCTACTATCTATCTACATCACACCAGTCTACTATCTATCTACATCACACCAGTCTACTATCTATCTACATCACACCAGTCTACTATCTATCTACATCACACCAGTCTACATCACAACAGTCTACTATCTACATCACAACAGTCTACTATCTACATCACAACAGTCTACTATCTACATCACACCAGTCTACTATCTACATCACACCAGTCTACTATCTACATCACACCAGTCTGCTATCTACATCACACCAGTCTACTGCTATCTACATCGCACCAGTCTACTAGCTATCTACATCACACCAGTCTACTAGCTATCTACATCACACCAGTCTACTAGCTATCTACATCACACCAGTCTACTAGCTATCTACATCACACCAGTCTACTAGCTATCTACATCACACCAGTCTACTAGCTATCTACATCACACCAGTCTACTAGCTATCTACATCACACCAGTCTACTAGCTATCTACATCACACCAGTCTACTAGCTATCTACATCACACCAGTCTACTAGCTATCTACATCACACCAGTCTACTAGCTATCTACATCACACCAGTCTACTAGCTATCTACATCACACCAGTCTACTAGCTATCTACATCACACCAGTCTACTATCTATCTACATCGTAGCAGTCTACTATCTACATCACACCAGTCTACTAGCTATCTACATCACACCAGTCTACTATCTATCTACATCACACCAGTCTACTAGCTATCTACATCACACCAGTCTACTAGCTATCTACATCACACCAGTCTACTATCTATCTACATCACACCAGTCTACTATCTATCTACATCACACCAGTCTACTAGCTATCTACATCACACCAGTCTACTAGCTATCTACATCACACCAGTCTACTATCTATCTACATCACACCAGTCTACTATCTATCTACATCGTAGCAGTCTACTATCTACATCACACCAGTCTACTAGCTATCTACATCACACCAGTCTACTATCTATCTACATCACACCAGTCTACTATCTATCTACATCACACCAGTCTACTAGCTATCTACATCACACCAGTCTACTATCTATCTACATCACACCAGTCTATCTATCTACATCACACCAGTCTACTATCTATCTACATCACACCAGTCTACTAGCTATCTACATCACACCAGTCTACTAGCTATCTACATCACACCAGTCTACTATCTATCTACATCACACCAGTCTACTATCTATCTACATCACACCAGTCTACTAGCTATCTACATCACACCAGTCTACTAGCTATCTACACCACACCAGTCTACTATCTATCTACATCACACCAGTCTACTATCTATCTACACCACACCAGTCTACTATCTATCTACATCACACCAGTCTACTATCTATCTACATCACACCAGTCTACTATCTATCTACATCACACCAGTCTACTATCTATCTACATCACACCAGTCTACTATCTATCTACATCACACCAGTCTACTAGCTATCTACATCACACCAGTCTACTAGCTATCTACACCACACCAGTCTACTATCTATCTACATCACACCAGTCTACTATCTATCTACACCACACCAGTCTACTAGCTATCTACATCACACCAGTCTACTATCTATCTACATCACACCAGTCTACTATCTATCTACACCACACCAGTCTACTAGCTATCTACATCACACCAGTCTACTATCTATCTACATCGCACCAGTCTACTATCTATCTACATCGCACCAGTCTACATCACACCAGTCTACTATCTATCTACATCACACCAGTCTACTATCTATCTACATCACACCAGTCTACTATCTATCTACATCACACCAGTCTACATCACACCAGTCTACTATCTATCTACATCACACCAGTCTACATCACACCAGTCTACATCACACCAGTCTACTATCTATCTACATCACACCAGTCTACTATCTATCTACATCACACCAGTCTACTATCTATCTACATCACACCAGTCTACTAGCTATCTACATCACACCAGTCTACTAGCTATCTACACCACACCAGTCTACTATCTATCTACATCACACCAGTCTACTATCTATCTACACCACACCAGTCTACTAGCATCTACATCACACCAGTCTACTATCTATCTACATCACACCAGTCTACTATCTATCTACACCACACCAGTCTACTAGCTATCTACATCACACCAGTCTACTATCTATCTACATCACACCAGTCTACATCACACCAGTCTACATCACACCAGTCTACTATCTATCTACATCACACCAGTCTACTATCTATCTACATCACACCAGTCTACTATCTATCTACATCACACCAGTCTACTATCTATCTACATCACACCAGTCTACTAGCTATCTACATCACACCAGTCTACTAGCTATCTACATCACACCAGTCTACTAGCTATCTACATCACACCAGTCTACTAGCTATCTACATCACACCAGTCTACTATCTATCTACATCACACCAGTCTACTATCTATCTACACCACACCAGTCTACTAGCTATCTACATCACACCAGTCTACTATCTATCTACATCACACCAGTCTACTATCTATCTACACCACACCAGTCTACTAGCTATCTACATCACACCAGTCTACTAGCTATCTACATCACACCAGTCTACTATCTATCTACATCACACCAGTCTACTATCTATCTACACCACACCAGTCTACTAGCTATCTACATCACACCAGTCTACTATCTATCTACATCACACCAGTCTACTAGCTATCTACATCACACCAGTCTACATCACACCAGTCTACTATCTATCTACATCACACCAGTCTACTAGCTATCTACATCACACCAGTCTACATCACACCAGTCTACTAGCTATCTACATCACACCAGTCTACTAGCTATCTACATCACACCAGTCTACATCACACCAGTCTACTAGCTATCTACATCACACCAGTCTACATCACACCAGTCTACTATCTATCTACATCACACCAGTCTACATCACACCAGTCTACTAGCTATCTACATCACACCAGTCTACATCACACCAGTCTACTAGCTATCTACATCACACCAGTCTACTAGCTATCTACATCACACCAGTCTACTATCTATCTACATCACACCAGTCTACTATCTATCTACATCACACCAGTCTACATCACACCAGTCTACTAGCTATCTACATCACACCAGTCTACATCACACCAGTCTACTAGCTATCTACATCACACCAGTCTACTATCTATCTACATCACACCAGTCTACTAGCTATCTACATCACACCAGTCTACATCACACCAGTCTACTAGCTATCTACATCACACCAGTCTACTATCTATCTACATCACACCAGTCTACTAGCTATCTACATCACACCAGTCTACATCACACCAGTCTACTATCTATCTACATCACACCAGTCTACTAGCTATCTACATCACACCAGTCTACATCACACCAGTCTACTATCTATCTACATCACACCAGTCTACTAGCTATCTACATCACACCAGTCTACATCACACCAGTCTACTAGCTATCTACATCACACCAGTCTACATCACACCAGTCTACTATCTATCTACATCACACCAGTCTACATCACACCAGTCTACTAGCTATCTACATCACACCAGTCTACATCACACCAGTCTACTAGCTATCTACATCACACCAGTCTACTATCTATCTACATCACACCAGTCTACTATCTATCTACATCGTAGCGGTTTTAGGGATTAGTAGTCCATAGTCCTGTGAAAGATGCTGAATGTCTCCTTCCCTCTTCTTCACAGAAAGTCCTGGAAGAGACGAAAGAACACTACCACATTATCCAGAAGTTAGTTATCCTGGATGACCTGGACGGTGAGTCTGTTATTAACCTTTAACTAGCTGTCTAGTGTTTGATATTAACCTTTAACTAGCTGTCTAGTGTTTCCTGGGAGACGGTGAGTCTGTTATTAACCTTTAACTAGCTGTCTAGTGTTTCCTGGGTGACGGTGAGTCTGTTATTAACCTTTAACTAGCTGTCTAGTGTTTCCTGGGTGACGGTGAGTCTGTTATTAACCTTTAACTAGCTGTCTAGTGTTTCCTTGGTGACGGTGAGTCTGTTATTAACCTTTAACTAGCTGTCTAGTGTTTCCTGGATGACCTGGACGGTGAGTCTGTTATTAACCTTTAACTAGCTGTCTAGTGTTTCCTTGGTGACGGTGAGTCTGTTATTAACCTTTAACTAGCTGTCTAGTGTTTCCTGGGTGACGGTGAGTCTGTTATTAACCTTTAACTAGCTGTTTAGTGTTTCCTGGGTGACGGTGAGTCTGTTATTAACCTTTAACTAGCTGTCTAGTGTTTCCTGGGTGACGGTGAGTCTGTTATTAACCTTTAACTAGCTGTCTAGTGTTTCCTGGGTGACGGTGAGTCTGTTATTAACCTTTAACTAGCTGTCTAGTGTTTCCTGGGTGATGGTGAGTCTGTTATTAACCTTTAACTAGCTGTCTAGTGTTTCCTGGGTGACCTGGACGGTGAGTCTGTTATTAACCTTTAACTAGCTGTCTAGTTAACTAGCTGTCTACCTCTAATGAAATAGGACCCAGAATTCATTACAATGTGAGTTAAATCGATTTTCCTTACTATTGTTTTAATTATGTTAAAGAGCAGCCAATTAAACACCGTGACATCATGTTCTATCATGACATCATGTTCTATCATGACATCAGGTTCTATCATGACATCAGGTTCTATCATGACATCAGGTTCTACCATGACATCAGGTTCTACCATGACATCAGGTTCTACCATGACATCAGGTTCTACCATGACATCAGGTTCTACCATGACATCAGGTTCTACCATGACATCAGGTTCTACCATGACATCAGGTTCTATCATGACATCAGGTTCTATCATGACATCAGGTTCTACCATGACATCAGGTTCTATCATGACATCAGGTTCTATCATGACATCAGGTTCTATCATGACATCAGGTTCTATCATGACATCAGGTTCTACCATGACATCAGGTTCTATGAGCAAATGCCAAGCTTTTTTAAACGGTCTGTTTGAGATATAAATTTGAGTTTTTTTTAAATTTATTCATGTTTTGGCTACAAATAAGTATCGGATGAGTCAACAACATTATTTATTATGAGTTAACAGAATATAACTTTTAAAGTGAGATTTTCACTGGACTGTGATTTTAAGTCCATGGCCATGTCTGTGTCAGCCTATGGAATGACCGTACAGTCAGACAAAAGTCACGATGGAGTCAGTCACTCTCCAGGGTGACTTTGTGGTTCTGGTCACCAGATACATGAGGTAGTCAGTGACTATCCAGGGTGACTTTGTGGTTCTGGTTAATGCAGATGCATGAGGTAGTCAGTCACTATCCAGGGTGACTTTGTGGTTCTGGTTAATGCAGATGCATGAGGTAGTCAGTCACTATCCAGGGTGACTTTGTGGTTCTGGTTAATGCAGATGCATGAGGTAGTCAGTCACTATCCAGGGTGACTTTGTGGTTCTGGTTAATGCAGATGCATGAGGTAGTCAGTCACTCTCCAGGGTGACTTTGTGGTTCTGGTCACCAGGTACATGAGGTAGTCAGTCACTATCCAGGGTGACTTTGTGGTTCTGGTTAATGCAGATACATGAGGTAGTCAGTCACTATCCAGGGTGACTTTGTGGTTCTGGTTAATGCAGATACATGAGGTAGTCAGTCACTATCCAGGGTGACTTTGTGGTTCTGGTCACCAGGTACATGAGGTAGTCAGTCACTATCCAGGGTGACTTTGTGGTTCTGGTTAATGCAGATACATGAGGTAGTCAGTCACTATCCAGGGTGACTTTGTGGTTCTGGTCAGCAGGTACATGAGGTAGTCAGTCACTATCCAGGGTGACTTTGTGGTTCTGGTTAATGCAGATACATGAGGTAGTCAGTCACTATCTAGGGTGACTTTGTGGTTCTGGTCACCTGGTACATGAGGTAGTCAGTCACTATCCAGGGTGACTTTGTGGTTCTGGTTAATGCAGATACATGAGGTAGTCAGTCACTATCCAGGGTGACTTTGTGGTTCTGGTTAATGCAGATACATGAGGTAGTCAGTCACTATCCAGAGTGACTTTGTGGTTCTGGTCACCAGGTATGTTACTGCTGTGTGAAAGAGTATAAAACAGTGTTTTGTGTGTTCAGGTTTGTTGGAGGAGTTCAGTAACTGGTTGACCAGGAGTCCTGCTCTGCCCTCTCACCTGCTGCGCTTCATGACACACCTGGTGTTGTTCTACCGCAGTCTGGGCATGCAGCTCAAGGTACAGTAGTACACACACACACACACACACACACACACACACACACACACACACACACACACACACACACACACACACACACACACACACACACACACACACACACACACACACACACACACACACCTGTTGTTCTACCTCTGCCTGGTCATGTAGGTACAGTAGTAAACACACACACACCTGTTGTTCTACCTCAGCCTGGTCATGTAGGTACAGTAGTAAACACACACACACACCTGTTGTTCTACCTCAGCCTGGGCATGTAGGTACAGTAGTAAAAACACACACACACACACCTGTTGTTCTACCTCTGCCTGGGCATGTAGGTACAGTAGTAAACACACACACACACCTGTTGTTCTACCTCTGCCTGGGCATGTAGGTACAGTAGTAAACACACACACACACCTGTTGTTCTACCTCAGCCTGGTCATGTAGGTACAGTAGTAAACACACACACACACCTGTTGTTCTACCTCAGCCTGGGCATGTAGGTACAGTAGTAAACACACACACACACACCTGTTGTTCGACCGCAGCCTGGTCATGTAGGTACAGTAGTAAACACACACACACCTGTTGTTCTACCTCAGCCTGGTCATGTAGGTACAGTAGTAAACACACACACACCTGTTGTTCGACCGCAGCCTGGGCATGTAGGTACAGTAGTAAACACACACACACACACACACACACCTGTTGTTCTACTTCAGCCTGGGCATGTAGGTACAGTAGTAAACACACACACACACACACACACACACACACACACACCTGTTGTTCTACCTCAGCCTGGTCATGTAGGTACAGTAGTAAACACACACACCTGTTGTTCTACCTCAGCCTGGGCATGTAGTTACAGTAGTAAACACACACACCTGTTGTTCTACCTCAGCCTGGTCATGTAGGTACAGTAGTAAACACACACACCTGTTGTTCTACCTCAGCCTGGGCATGTAGGTACAGTAGTACACACACACACACACACCTGTTGTTCTACCTCAGCCTGGTCATGTAGGTACAGTAGTAAACACACACACACACACCTGTTGTTCTACCTCAGCCTGGTCATGTAGGTACAGTAGTAAACACACACACCTGTTGTTCTACCTCAGCCTGGTCATGTAGTTACAGTAGTAAACACACACACCTGTTGTTCTACCTCAGCCTGGTCATGTAGGTACAGTAGTAAACACACACACCTGTTGTTCTACCTCAGCCTGGGCATGTAGGTACAGTAGTAAACACACACACCTGTTGTTCTACCTCAGCCTGGGCATGTAGGTACAGTAGTACACACACACACACACACACACCTGTTGTTCTACCTCAGCCTGGTCATGTAGGTACAGTAGTACACACACACACACACCTGTTGTTCTACCTCAGCCTGGGCATGTAGGTACAGTAGTAAACACACCTGTTGTTCTACCTCAGTCTGGGCATGTAGGTACAGTAGTAAACACACACACACACACACACACACCTGTTGTTCTACTTCAGCCTGGGCATGTAGGTACAGTAGTAAACACACACACACACACACACACACACACACACACACCTGTTGTTCTACCTCAGCCTGGTCATGTAGGTACAGTAGTAAACACACACACCTGTTGTTCTACCTCAGCCTGGGCATGTAGTTACAGTAGTAAACACACACACCTGTTGTTCTACCTCAGCCTGGTCATGTAGGTACAGTAGTAAACACACACACCTGTTGTTCTACCTCAGCCTGGGCATGTAGGTACAGTAGTACACACACACACACACACCTGTTGTTCTACCTCAGCCTGGTCATGTAGGTACAGTAGTAAACACACACACACACACCTGTTGTTCTACCTCAGCCTGGTCATGTAGGTACAGTAGTAAACACACACACCTGTTGTTCTACCTCAGCCTGGTCATGTAGTTACAGTAGTAAACACACACACCTGTTGTTCTACCTCAGCCTGGTCATGTAGGTACAGTAGTAAACACACACACCTGTTGTTCTACCTCAGCCTGGGCATGTAGGTACAGTAGTAAACACACACACACACACCTGTTGCTCTACCTCAGCCTGGTCATGTAGGTACAGTAGTAAACACACACACCTGTTGTTCTACCTCAGCCTGGGCATGTAGGTACAGTAGTACACACACACACACACACACACCTGTTGTTCTACCTCAGCCTGGTCATGTAGGTACAGTAGTACACACACACACACACCTGTTGTTCTACCTCAGCCTGGGCATGTAGGTACAGTAGTAAACACACCTGTTGTTCTACCTCAGTCTGGGCATGTAGGTACAGTAGTACACACACACACACACACACAGACACCTGTTGTTCTACCTCCGCCTGGGCATGTAGGTACAGTAGTAAACACACACACACACACACACCTGTTGTTCTACCTCAGCCTGGGCATGTAGGTACAGTAGTAAACACACAGAGCGAGAGAAACACACTTCTGTTGTCATACACCTATATAAACATCAACCATTCCTCACACAATCCACATATCTCTCCACTCATGCCCCACCCCCTCTAATCCGGCCACCCAATCAGGAGGAGGTATCAGTGGATGTCCTGAAGGCCTACATCTCTCTGTTGATGAGGGAGAAGCACGTTGATCTGATAGCCTTCTATGTCAGTCACCTGCCGCCAGACCTGGCCACCGCCCAGTACGCTCTCTTCCTGGAGGAGGTCACCGAGGCTGAGCAGAGACAACGCTGTCTGGAGCTGGCCAGGGAGGCAGGTCAGTGTCTCACACCGAGGCTGCTGGGATGGGGGGCCCCGCTGGGCCACATTTGGTCCTCCGGACCTCAGTGAAGACCACACTTAAAATGTGTTAGATTTCCTCGACATTTTCTACAAATAATTCCAGAAGTGATGGATGGAGGACTCTTCTCCCTGTTGGGCCAACTTATGGTTTGAAGACTTGTACACGGTTTCAAACCGCTGAAAATACATTATTTGTTGGTTATTGAAAATATATTTCAGTGGTTTCGATGGTACAATGATTCTCTACAGTGTACTTGATTATTTTGTCATATGAACTGAAATTAGGCGAACGATTTGAATTTTAGCAACCAGGAAATGGTGGAGCATATTGCACATTTTAAAGGTACAGGTGTCTAACTGTCCTGTTGTGGCCAGGATGTGACAGCAGTCTGTTAAAGGTGTCTAACTGTCCTGTTGTGGCCAGGATGTGACAGCAGTCTGTTAAAGGTGTCTAACTGTCCTGTCCTTTCCAGGTCTGGATGTGGCAGCGGTCACTAAGATGGTGGTGGAGAACATCAGAGAGAGAGACACTGAGGAGTTCGCTCATCATGACCTCACCCCTGCACTGGACACTGGCACCTCAGCGGTATGAAACACACACACACACACTGGACACTGGCACCTCAGCGGTATGAAACACACACACACACACAAACACACACACTGGACACTGGCACCTCAGCGGTATGAAACACACACACACCATGTGGTCATGTTAACCCTGTAACCCCCCCCTCCCCCCAGGAGGACCAGAGGAAGATCGATGTGATTGATTGGCTGGTGTTTGACCCCGCCCAGAGAGCTGAGGCCCTCAAACAGAGCAACGCCATCATGAGGAAGTTCCTGGGTACGTGACACACAAGGCTGTGAGACAGATCAATGCTTTTCTGTGTGAGAGAGTTGTTCTCCTCCACTACTGACACATCAACCATGTTATTGATCCATTGTTCTCCTCCACTACTGACACATCAACCATGTTATTGATCCATTGTTCTCCTCCACTACTGACACATCAACCATGTTATTGATCCATTGTTCTCCTCCACTACTGACACATCAACCATGTTATTGATCCATTGTTCTCAACCATGTTATTGATCATTGTTCTCTCATACTACTGACACATCAACCATGTTATTGATCCATTGTTCTCTCATACTACTGACACATCAACCATGTTATTGATCCATTGTTCTCTCATACTACTGACACATCAACCATGTTATTGATCCATTGTTCTCTCATACTACTGACACATCAACCATGTTATTGATCCATTGTTCTCCTCATACTACTGACACATCAACCATGTTATTGATCCATTGTTCTCCTCATACTACTGACACATCAACCATGTTATTGATCCATTGTTCTCCTCTACTACTGACACATCAACCATGTTATTGATCCATTGTTCTCCTCATACTACTGACACATCAACCATGTTATTGATCCATTGTTCTCCTCATACTACTGACACATCAACCATGTTATTGATCCATTGTTCTCCTCTACTAC
Source organism: Oncorhynchus masou masou (assembly GCF_036934945.1). Classification (NCBI taxonomy): domain Eukaryota; kingdom Metazoa; phylum Chordata; class Actinopteri; order Salmoniformes; family Salmonidae; genus Oncorhynchus; species Oncorhynchus masou. The sequence goes on along the minus strand of NC_088238.1, from coordinate 2,783,390 downwards.
TGACACATCAACCATGTTATTGATCCATTGTTCTCTCAAACTACTGACACATCAACCATGTTATTGATCCATTGTTCTCTCACACTACTGACACATCAACCATGTTATTGATCCATTGTTCTCCTCCACTACTGACACATCAACCATGTTATTGATCCATTGTTCTCTCATACTACTGACACATCAACCATGTTATTGATCCATTGTTCTCCTCCACTACTGACACATCAACCATGTTATTGATCCATTGTTCTCCTCCACTACTGACACATCAACCATGTTATTGATCCATTGTTCTCCTCCACTACTGACACATCAACCATGTTATTGATCCATTGTTCTCTCGTACTACTGACACATCAACCATGTTATTGATCCATTGTTCTCCTCCACTACTGACACATCAACCATGTTATTGATCCATTGTTCTCTCATACTACTGACACATCAACCATGTTATTGATCCATTGTTCTCTTATACTACTGACACATCAACCATGTTATTGATCCATTGTTCTCTCATACTACTGACACATCAACCATGTTATTGATCCATTGTTCTCCTCCACTACTGACACATCAACCATGTTATTGATCCATTGTTCTCTCATACTACTGACACATCAACCATGTTATTGATCCATTGTTCTCCTCCACTACTGACACATCAACCATGTTATTGATCCATTGTTCTCCTCCACTACTGACACATCAACCATGTTATTGATCCATTGTTCTCCTCCACTACTGACACATCAACCATGTTATTGATCCGTTGTTCTCTCATACTACTGACACATCAACCATGTTATTGATCCATTGTTCTCCTCATACTACTGACACATCAACCATGTTATTGATCCATTGTTCTCCCATACTACTGACACATCAACCATGTTATTGATCCATTGTTCTCCTCCACTACTGACACATCAACCATGTTATTGATCCATTGTTCTCCTCCACTACTGACACATCAACCATGTTATTGATCCATTGTTCTCTCATACTACTGACACATCAACCATGTTATTGATCCATTGTTCTCTCGTACTACTGACACATCAACCATGTTATTGATCCATTGTTCTCTCGTACTACTGACACATCAACCATGTTATTGATCCATTGTTCTCCTCCACTACTGACACATCAACCATGTTATTGATCCATTGTTCTCCTCGTACTACTGACACATCAACCATGTTATTGATCCATCGTTCTCTCATACTACTGACACATCAACCATGTTATTGATCCATTGTTCTCCTCCACTACTGACACATCAACCATGTTATAAGGGTCCTGTGTGGCTCAGTCGGTAGAGCATGGCGCTTGCAACGCCAAGCGTCGTGGGTTCGATTCCCGCTGGGGCCACCCATATGTAAAAGTAGTGGCCCCAGCCGACTTGTAAGTCGCTTTGGACAAAAGCGTCTGCTAAATGGGATATATTATTGATCCATTGTTCTCCTCCACTACTGACACATCAACCATGTTATTGATCCATTGTTCTCCTCATACTACTGACACATCAACCATGTTATTGATCCATTGTTCTCTCATACTACTGACACATCAACCATGTTATTGATCCATTGTTCTCTCATACTACTGACACATCAACCATGTTATTGATCCATTGTTCTCCTCCACTACTGACACATCAACCATGTTATTGATCCATTGTTCTCTCTGTCGTCTCCTCCAGCCTGTAAGAAACACCATGCAGCTAAGGTGGTGTTCGCTAAGGTCCCCGAGGACTCCATGAGGGAGATCTACCGCCAGTGGGAGGAGCTAGGCCTGGACACGCCCCTTCCCGCAGAGGATGAGAACGCCATCAGGGAACACCTGTGCGTCCGCTTACCTGGTGAGGGGGGACGAGCTCTCGCAGCGCTGTGATTTGGCTCGACTGTTTATTGAGTGTCTTTAGAGAGGTCTCCTGTAGTTGTTATAAGTGGTGTGTGTCTCTCTCTCTTCCCTCCTCCACAGGAAGCTCATGAGGCGTTTAATGAGTGGTTCCATCACATGAACTCCCCCTCAGAAGCCCAGCCTGCCGGCTCAGGCCAAGTTCACTGAGAAGGTGGCCTACGAGATGAAGGAGAACGAGTACCAGGTACCCAAAACGGCAGGTAGCCTAGTGGTTAGAGTGTAGAGGCGGCAGGGTAGCCTAGTGGTTAGAGTGTAGAGGCGGCAGGGTAGCCTAGTGGTTAGAGTGTAGAGGCGGCAGGGTAGCCTAGTGGTTAGAGTGGGAGGGGCGGCAGGGTAGCCTAGTGGTTAGAGGCAGGGTAGCCTAGTGGTTAGAGGCAGGGTAGCCTAGTGGTCAGAGGCAGGGTAGCCTAGTGGTTAGAGGCAGGGTAGCCTAGTGGTTAGAGGCAGGGTAGCCTAGTGGTTAGAGGCAGGGTAGCCTAGTGGTTAGAGGCAGGGTAGCCTAGTGGTTAGAGGCAGGGTAGCCTAGTGGTTAGAGGCAGGGTAGCCTAGTGGTTAGAGCGTTGGACTGGTAACCGAAAGGTTGCAAGTTCAAATCCCCGAGCTGACAAGGTACAAATCTGTAGTTCTGCCCCTGAACAAGGCAGTTAACCCACTGTTCCTAGGCCGTCATTGAAAATAAGAATCAAAAAAAATTAAAACGCACTATATAGTGCACCAAAGGGTTTAATTTGTTTAGTGTAGCTGTTCCTGGATCAGGTGAAGAATGCTAATGCCAACAATACTATTATTTTAGCGTAGTGATAGTAAAGGTGTGACCTTCTCCTCTACCAGGTATACAGTATACTCTGATCCCAGATCAGTCTCTGTGTTATGGGTGAACTGGTGAGGAGTTAAATTTGTTTTAGTGTAGCTGTTCCTGGATCAGATAAAGAACGCTAAAAAGGTGTGACCTTGTCCTGTAGCTGGAACATGACAGCTGGACCGGCCGTCTGGAGGCTCTGACTGAAGACGTGAAGGAGAGGATCTACAACGTCCTGCTGTTTGTGGACGGGGGCTGGATGGTTGACGTCAGACAGGTCTGTCTGTATATCTGACTATTAATGGTGGTATGAGGGGCTCAGCGCTGGGTTAGCATGTCAGCCTGTATTAGAGCTCTCTGTCTCCATGACTACGGTGTTCTTACTTCTACCACTGTGGTTCTATTCCAGGATACGGAGGAGGACCCAGAGAGAGGCCACCAGATGGTGCTGCTTCGTAGACTCTGTCTGCCCATGATGTCCTTCCTGTTGCAGACAGTACTGCAGAGAACACAACGCCACCAGGAGAGTCTCAGACTGGCTGATATCATCGCCTCAGACCAACACCGCCTCTACGAGGTCTGTAGTTTAGACATGATATGTCCATGGTCTGACCTGGGGTCTGACCTGGGATCTGACCTGGGGTCTGACCTGGGGTCTGACCTGGCCTGAGGGCATCCTCTTCTCTCGCCTGTCTCCTTTCCTTCGTCTGCTACAATCTGCGACGACTCTGCTCTGAGGTGCTTCTCAAGTCTACTGTGGTTTCAAGGAAACACTATTGACATTCACCTAGTAGTCTAGTGTGGCTTCCTCTCCTCCTTCATCTGGCACCTGTCCAGTTCTTTCACATCAGTACTGATGAAGGCAATGAGACTAGGAGAGGAGCCCACTTTAGACTATTGGAACGCACCGCCAGTCAGGCTGAATCTCTGGGTAGACGGAGGTTGAGTGTGAGCCTGGACTGACGGCTTCAATCAAATGTATTTATTAAGCCCTTCATACGTCAGCTGATGTCACAAAGTGCTGTACAGAAATCCAGCCTAAAAACCCCAAACAGCAAGCGATGCAGGAGTAGAAAGAGTAGAAAGCACTTCAACGTTGTAGCTCTACACAATATCAACACTATCTTACAGTATCTCTCCCTGTCACTGTGTTGCTTTCTTCTCTTTCCCTCGTCTACTTTCCCATCCTCCTCTTCTTTTTTGCTAACTATGTTCTCCCTCTCTTTCAGGTGTTCTCCAAGGATGAGCTGAGGAAGTTCCTTCAGAAGATGAGGGAGTCGTCTCTTCTCTTATTGGATAAGGGTCTAGACCCGCTGGGGTACGAGATCCAACCATAAATACACCCCACCCGGACATTTTTTTTTTTCAAGTAAATGGAGTGAATGATTTTCTGCATTTTGTATACAATAAAAGTGAGGTGTCTGAAATATTGTTTTGTCTTTGGGCCATGCACAGACAGGATGCATATACCTATCTGAATCTAGAAGAGTATAAGGATGGTTTGAGACACCACCTTGTCTTAGGTCGAGAGGAGATGGTTTAGGTCATCGCCTTCGCGACTTTACAAAGTGTCCATGTGTAGGCGCTGTAGGCCACTGTGACGTGGATATCGTTCTCTTCGCAGAACACGGAAGTAAAGGTCGCATTATGACGTCACTCCTCCCGTTAAGTTTGCCACCAGGCTCTTTCCTGTATGATCCACATGCGATGGTATGAAAGTTGTACAACGCTAACTCTACATGCAGGACTGAAATACTCTAGAATGTAATGCCACTGTATAGGCCCTGTAATTTTTTACGAAAGGGGATGTATGCCCGATCAGTCGGTAGTGTCGAAGCCTGGAGAGACCCCCGCAACTTTTCCTGATGTGTGGCAGAGGGTAGACATTTTTTTTGGTTTACATTAGCTACCTAGCTTCATACTATACAGTACTACTGAAACCTGTATGTAGATTTTACAGGACAGTTCTCAAGACGACCATGGCTAGCCGACTGTCAGACCTTTTCTCGAACAGCCGCCTCGTCATTGGATTATTGGCCAATTTGCTATCATCGATATGCATCGTTTTCATCAACAAATGGATCTATGTTCACTATGGCTTTCCAAACATGACTCTAACTCTGATTCATTTCGTTGTGACATGGCTTGGACTATGGGTATGCCAGAAGATGGACATATTTGCGCCAAAGAGTCTCCAACCCACCAAAATTATCTGGCTCGCTCTAAGCTTCTGTGGCTTTGTGGCTTTCACCAATCTGTCTTTACAAAACAACACTATCGGTACCTACCAGCTGGCCAAAGCGATGACAACTCCTGTGATCATTGTCATACAGACAATGTACTACAAGAAGACTTTCTCCACCAAGATCAAGTTGACTTTGGTAGGTAGGGGGGGGGGGGTTGCAATGTACAAATGCTGTCTGCTACAAACTATCTAGAATTCTATGCAGAATGGCAGATTGGCATTTATTGAGAATTCACTTTTTTTATATTAAATACTTTTCTAATTGTACAAACATAACGGAAGTTGAATTATGCTACAAAGTATCTAGAATTCCATGCAGAATGGCATTTATTGAGAATTCACTTTTTTTTAAATATTAAATACTTTTCTAATTGTACAAACATAACGAAAGTTGAATTATACACAACCAAGCACAAGTTTTAAGAAAAATAAACTTTTACAAACAGAGGTCTTATATACATTAAATGAGGCATATCATGTATGTTTCAAATGTAGTAGTGAGTTTCAGGGCATGTTTTTTTTTTAAACTCATCTTAATGATTGCAAAATAAAAAAGATAAAGCTCTCTTTCAAAAAATAAATTTCAATAATACAATAAAATTATTGACCAGGAAATTGAATTCATTATCATATTGGAATAAACCAAATGTGACGTCATTGTATGTGAAATTGGCAATATTAATATTATATAACTAGCATGCTAGCAGATATCCATAGACTTCTAGTCATTACGCCTACTAGCATGCTAGCAGATATCCATAGACTTCTAGTCATTACGCCTACTAGCATGCTAGCAGATATCCATAGACTTCTAGTCATTACGCCTACTAGCATGCTAGCAGATATCCATAGACTTCTAGTCATTACGCCTACTAGCATGCTAGCAGATATCCATAGACTTCTAGTCATTATGCCTACTAGCATGCTAGCAGATATCCATAGACTTCGAGTCATTACACCTACTAGCATGCTAGCAGATATCCATAGACTTCTAGTCATTACACCTACTAGCATGCTAGCAGATATCCATAGACTTCTAGTCATTACGCCTACTAGCATGCTAGCAGATATCCATAGACTTCTAGTCATTATGTTAGCAACTTCCTTCAAACTGCACGCATTAGACATAAATATGGTGTCCACTAGTTCATCTGACTCTGGGGAAGTAGATAAAGGGCATCATTGACTAAATCCTGAAGTACCCCTTTCAAACCCTGGGGTGGAAGGGTAGCCTAGTGGTTAGAGTGGAGGGGCGGCAGGGTAGCCTAGTGGTTAGAGTGGAGGGGTGGCAGGTAGCCTAGTGGTGAGAGTGTTGGACTAGTAACTGAAAGGTTGCAAGTTCGAATCCTCGAGCTGACAAGGTACAAATCTGTCGTTCTGCCCCTGAACAGGCAGTTAACCCACTGTTCCTAGGCCGTCATTGAAAATAAGAATTTGTTCTTAACTGACTTGCCTGGTTAAATAAAGGTATCAAAATAAATAAAAACCAGGGCTCCCGAGTGGCACAGCGGTCTAAGGTACTGCATCTCAGTGCAAGAGGCATCACTACTACATCACTACAGTCCCTGGTTCGAATCCAGGCTGTATCAAATCCGGCCGTGATTGGGAGTCCCATAGGGTGGAGCACAATTGGCCCAGCGTTGTCCAGGTTTGGCCGGGGTAGACCATCATTGAAAATAAGAATTTGTTCTTAACTGACTTGCCTAGTTAAATAAATAAAAATCCTAATCCTAACTTTTTAAATGTATTTTTATGGTTACAGTAACACTATTTACCTGCTGTTTTCCTGTGTGTCTGTCTACTAGGTGCCCATAGCGTTAGGTGATGTGTATCTGTTATGGGCATCTACTAGGTGCCCATAACGTTAGGTGATGTGTTTTCCTGTGTGTCTGTCTACTAGGTGCCCATAACGTTAGGTGATGTGTATCTGTCTACTAGGTGCCCATAACGTTAGGTGATGTGTGTCTGTCTACTAGATGCCCATAACGTTAGGTGATGTGTGTCTGTCTACTAGGTGCCCATAACGTTAGGTGATGTGTGTCTGTCTACTAGATGCCCATAACGTTAGGTGATGTGTGTCTGTCTACTAGGTGCCCATAACATTAGGTGATGTGTGTCTGTCTACTAGGTGCCCATAACGTTAGGTGATGTGTGTCTGTCTACTAGATGCCCATAACGTTAGGTGATGTGTGTCTGTCTACTAGGTGCCCATAACGTTAGGTGATGTGTGTCTGTCTACTAGGTGCCATAACGTTAGGTGATGTGTGTTCCTGTGTGTCTGTCTACTAGGTGCCCATAACGTTAGGTGATGTGTGTTCCTGTGTGTCTGTCTACTAGGTGCCCATAACGTTAGGTGATGTGTGTCTGTCTACTAGATGCCCATAACGTTAGGTGATGTGTGTCTGTCTACTAGATGCCCATAATGTTAGGTGATGTGTGTCTGTCTACTAGGTGCCCATAACGTTAGGTGATGTGTGTCTGTCTACTAGGTGCCCATAACGTTAGGTGATGTGTGTCTGTCTACTAGATGCCCATAACGTTAGGTGATGTGTGTCTGTCTACTAGGTGCCCATAACGTTAGGTGATGTGTGTCTGTCTACTAGGTGCCCATAACGTTAGGTGATGTGTGTGTCTACTAGGTGCCCATAACGTTAGGTGATGTGTGTCTGTCTACTAGATGCCCATAACGTTAGGTGATGTGTGTCTGTCTACTAGGTGCCCATAATGTTAGGTGATGTGTGTCTGTCTACTAGATGCCCATAACGTTAGGTGATGTGTGTCTGTCTACTAGGTGCCCATAACGTTAGGTGATGTGTGTCTGTCTACTAGATGCCCATAACGTTAGGTGATGTGTGTCTGTCTACTAGGTGCCCATAACGTTAGGTGATGTGTGTCTGTCTACTAGGTGCCCATAACATTAGGTGATGTGTGTCTGTCTACTAGGTGCCCATAACGTTAGGTGATGTGTGTCTGTCTACTAGATGCCCATAACGTTAGGTGATGTGTGTCTGTCTACTAGGTGCCCATAACGTTAGGTGATGTGTGTCTGTCTACTAGGTGCCATAACGTTAGGTGATGTGTGTCTGTCTACTAGGTGCCCATAACGTTAGGTGATGTGTGTTCCTGTGTGTCTGTCTACTAGGTGCCCATAACGTTAGGTGATGTGTGTCTGTCTACTAGATGCCCATAATGTTAGGTGATGTGTGTCTGTCTACTAGATGCCCATAACGTTAGGTGATGTGTGTCTGTCTACTAGATGCCCATAATGTTAGGTGATGTGTGTCTGTCTACTAGGTGCCCATAACGTTAGGTGATGTGTGTCTGTCTACTAGGTGCCCATAACGTTAGGTGATGTGTGTCTGTCTACTAGGTGCCCATAACGTTAGGTGATGTGTGTCTGTCTACTAGATGACCATAACGTTAGGTGATGTGTGTCTGTCTACTAGGTGCCCATAACGTTAGGTGATGTGTGTCTGTCTACTAGGTGCCATAACGTTAGGTGATGTGTGTCTGTCTACTAGGTGCCCATAACGTTAGGTGATGTGTGTTCCTGTGTGTCTGTCTACTAGGTGCCCATAACGTTAGGTGATGTGTGTCTGTCTACTAGATGCCCATAACGTTAGGTGATGTGTGTCTGTCTACTAGATGCCCATAATGTTAGGTGATGTGTGTCTGTCTACTAGATGCCCATAACGTTAGGTGATGTGTGTCTGTCTACTAGATGCCCATAATGTTAGGTGATGTGTGTCTGTCTACTAGATGCCCATAACGTTAGGTGATGTGTGTCTGTCTACGAGGTGCCCATAACGTTAGGTGATGTGTGTCTGTCTACTAGGTGCCCATAATGTTAGGTGATGTGTGTCTGTCTACTAGATGCCCATAACGTTAGGTGATGTGTGTCTGTCTACTAGATGCCCATAATGTTAGGTGATGTGTGTCTGTCTACTAGATGCCCATAACGTTAGGTGATGTGTGTCTGTCTACTAGGTGCCCATAACGTTAGGTGATGTGTGCCTGTCTACTAGATGCCCATAACGTTAGGTGATGTGTGTCTGTCTACTAGATGCCCATAACGTTAGGTGATGTGTGTCTGTCTACTAGGTGCCCATAACGTTAGGTGATGTGTGTCTGTCTACTAGGTGCCCATAACGTTAGGTGATGTGTGTCTGTCTACTAGGTGCCCTTAACGTTAGGTGATGTGTGTCTGTCTACTAGGTGCCCATAACGTTAGGTGATGTGTGTCTGTCTACTAGGTGCCCATAATGTTAGGTGATGTGTGTCTGTCTACTAGATGCCCATAACGTTAGGTGATGTGTGTTCCTGTGTGTCTGTCTACTAGGTGCCCATAACGTTAGGTGATGTGTGTCTGTCTACTAGATGCCCATAACGTTAGGTGATGTGTGTTTGTCTACTAGATGCCCATAACGTTAGGTGATGTGTGTCTGTCTACTAGGTGCCCATAACGTTAGGTGATGTGTGTCTGTCTACTAGGTGCCCATAACGTTAGGTGATGTGTGTCTGTCTACTAGATGCCCATAACGTTAGGTGATGTGTGTCTGTCTACTAGATGCCCATAACGTTAGGTGATGTGTGTCTGTCTACTAGATGCCCATAACGTTAGGTGATGTGTGTCTGTCTACTAGGTGCCCATAACGTTAGGTGATGTGTGTCTGTCTACTAGGTGCCCATAACGTTAGGTGATGTGTGTCTGTCTACTAGATGCCCATAACGTTAGGTGATGTGTGTCTGTCTACTAGGTGCCCATAACGTTAGGTGATGTGTGTCTGTCTACTAGGTGCCCATAACGTTAGGTGATGTGTGTCTGTCTACTAGGTGCCATAACGTTAGGTGATGTGTGTCTGTCTACTAGGTGCCCATAACGTTAGGTGATGTGTGTCTGTCTACTAGGTGCCCATAACGTTAGGTGATGTGTGATATTGTCGTTCTTTTAAGTAACGGAACGCAATCAACCTTGCTAGCTAGCCAGCTAGCCCCCGAATAGCAGCACTGTAGAAACTATTACACTCGACGGAACGACTTGATTAGTGTAGTGTCAACATCGCAGCCACTACCAGCTAGCCTACTCCAGCAGTACTGTTTCATTTCAATCATTTTAGTCAATAAGATTCTTGCTACGTAAGCTTAACTTTCTGAACATTCGAGACGTGTAGTCCACTTGTCATTCCAATCTCCTTTGCATTAGCGTAGCCTCTTCTGTACCCTGTTAACTATGTGTCTATCTATCCCTGTTCTCTCCTCTCTGCACAGACCATACAAACGCTCCACACCGCGTGGCCGCGGCCACCCTAATCTGGTGGTCCCAGCGCGCACGACCCACGTGGAGTTCCTGGTCTCCGGTAGCCTCTGGAACTGCCGATCTGCGGCCAACAAGGCAGAGTTCATCTCAGCCTATGCCTCCCTCCAGTCCCTCGACTTCCTGGCACTGACGGAAACATGGATCACCACAGATAACACTGCTACTCCTACTGCTCTCTCTTCGTCCACCCACGTGTTCTCGCACACCCCGAGAGCTTCTGGTCAGCGGGGTGGTGGCACCGGGATCCTCATCTCTCCCAAGTGGTCATTCTCTCTCTCTCCCCTTACCCATCTATCTATCGCCTCCTTTGAATTCCATGCTGTCACAGTTACCAGCCCTTTCAAGCTTAACATTCTTATCATTTATCGCCCTCCAGGTTCCCTCGGAGAGTTCATCAATGAGCTTGATGCCTTGATAAGCTCCTTTCCTGAGGACGGCTCACCTCTCACAGTCCTGGGCGACTTTAACCTCCCCACGTCTACCTTTGACTCATTCCTCTCTGCCTCCTTCTTTCCACTCCTCTCCTCTTTTGACCTCACCCTCTCACCTTCCCCCCTACTCACAAGGCAGGCAATACGCTCGACCTCATCTTTACTAGATGCTGTTCTTCCACTAACCTCACTGCAACTCCCCTCCAAGTCTCCGACCACTACCTTGTATCCTTTTCCCTCTCGCTCTCATCCAACACTTCCCACACTGCCCCTACTCGGATGGTATCGCGCCGTCCCAACCTTCGCTCTCTCCCCCGCTACTCTTTCCTCTTCCATCCTTTCATCTCTTCCCTCTGCTCATACCTTCTCCAACCTTTCTCCTGACTCTGCCTCCTCAACCCTCCTCTCTTCCCTTTCTGCATCCTTTGACTCTCTATGTCCCCTATCCTCCAGGCCGGCTCGGTCCTCCCCTCCCGCTCCGTGGCTCGATGACTCATTGCGAGCTCACAGAACAGAGCTCCGGGCAGCCGAGCGGAAATGGAGGAAAACCCGCCTCCCTGCGGACCTGTTATCCTTTCACTCCCTCCTCTCTACATTTTCCTCCTCTGTCTCTGCTGCTAAAGCCACTTTCTACCACTCTAAATTCCAAGCATCTGCCTCTAACCCTAGGAAGCTCTTTGCCACCTTCTCCTCCCTTCTGAATCCTCCTCCCCCTCCCCCCTCCTCCCTCTCTGCAGATGACTTCGTCAACCATTTTGAAAAGAAGGTCGACGACATCCGATCCTCGTTTGCTAAGTCAAACGACACCGCTGGTTCTGCTCACACTGCCCTACCCTGTGCTCTGACCTCTTTCTCCCTCTCTCTCCAGATGAAATCTCGCTTCTTGTGACGGCCGGCCGCCCAACAACCTGCCCGCTCGACCCTATCCCCTCCTCTCTCCTCCAGACCATTTCCGGGGACCTTCTCCCTTACCTCACCTCGCTCATCAACTCATCCCTGACCGCTGGCTACGTCCCTTCCGTCTTCAAGAGAGCGAGAGTTGCACCCCTTCTGAAGAAACCTACACTCGATCCCTCCGATGTCAACAACTACAGACCAGTATCCCTTCTTTCTTTTCTCTCCAAAACTCTTGAACGTGCCGTCCTTGGCCAGCTCTCCCTCTATCTCTCTCAGAATGACCTTCTTGATCCAAATCAGTCAGGTTTCAAGACTAGTCATTCAACTGAGACTGCTCTTCTCTGCATCACGGAGGCGCTCCGCACTGCTAAAGCTAACTCTCTCTCCTCTGCTCTCATCCTTCTAGACCTATCGGCTGCCTTCGATACTGTGAACCATCAGATCCTCCTCTCCACCCTCTCCGAGTTGGGCATCTCCGGCGCGGCCCACGCTTGGATTGCGTCCTACCTGACAGGTCGCTCCTACCAGGTGGCGTGGCGAGAATCTGTCTCCTCGCCACGCGCTCTCACCACTGGTGTCCCCCAGGGCTCTGTTCTAGGCCCTCTCCTATTCTCGCTATACACCAAGTCACTTGGCTCTGTCATAACCTCACATGGTCTCTCCTATCATTGCTATGCAGACGACACACAATTAATCTTCTCCTTTCCCCCTTCTGATGACCAGGTGGCGAATCGCATCTCTGCATGTCTGGCAGACATATCAGTGTGGATGACGGATCACCACCTCAAGCTGAACCTCGGCAAGACGGAGCTGCTCTTCCTCCCGGGGAAGGACTGCCCGTTCCATGATCTCGCCATCACGGTTGACAACTCCATTGTGTCCTCCTCCCAGAGCGCTAAGAACCTTGGCGTGATCCTGGACAACACCCTGTCGTTCTCAACCAACATCATGGCGGTGGCCCGTTCCTGTAGGTTCATGCTCTACAACATCCGCAGAGTACGACCCTGCCTCACCCAGGAAGCGGCGCAGGTCCTAATCCAGGCACTTGTCATCTCCCGTCTGGATTACTGCAACTCGCTGTTGGCTGGGCTCCCTGCCTGTGCCATTAAACCCCTACAACTCATCCAGAACGCCGCAGCCCGTCTGGTGTTCAACCTTCCCAAGTTCTCTCACGTCACCCCGCTCCTCCGCTCTCTCCACTGGCTTCCAGTTGAAGCTCGCATCCGCTACAAGACCATGGTGCTTGCCTACGGAGCTGTGAGGGGAACGGCACCGCAGTACCTCCAGGCTCTGATCAGGCCCTACACCCAAGCAAGGGCACTGCGTTCATCCTCCTCTGGCCTGCTCGCCTCCCTACCATTGAGGAAGTACAGTTCCCGCTCAGCCCAGTCAAAACTGTTCGCTGCTCTGGCCCCCCAATGGTGGAACAAACTCCCTCACGACGCCAGGACAGCGGAGTCAATCACCACCTTCCGGAGACACCTGAAACCCCACCTCTTCAAGGAATACCTAGGATAGGATAAGTAATCCTTCTCACCCCCCCCCCCCCCTTAATGACTTAGATGCACTATTGTAAAGTGGCTGTTCCACTGGATGTCAGAAGGTGAATTCACCAATTTGTAAGTCGCTCTGGATAAGAGCGTCTGCTAAATGACTTAAATGTAAATGTAAATGTGTGTCTGTCTACTAGATGCCCATAACGTTAGGTGATGTGTGTCTGTCTACTAGATGCCCATAACGTTATGTGATGTGTGTCTGTCTACTAGATGCCCATAACGTTAGGTGATGTGTGTCTGTCTACTAGGTGCCCATAACGTTAGGTGTGATCCTCAACTCCTACTATGATGTGAGATTCAACCTCCTGGGGATGGTCTTTGCCACACTCGGAGTGTTCGTCACCTCCCTCTATCAGGTGGTAAGTAGTGATGCTATGGGTGAACCGGCTGTCTTCCCAAATGGCACCCTATTCCCTATGAGTCCTGGTCAAAAGTAGTGCACTTGAAAGGGAATAAGGTGCTAGTTGGGATGTGGGCAGACGAGAACACGTCAGTGGACTTTCTTGCCTTATTCATACCTTCTATTATCAAGGTGTATTGTACTATTATCTCAGGCCTCATAATTGATTGATGATACATCTCTCTCTCCCCCCCCCCCCCCCCACATCCCTCCCTCTCTCTCCCCCCCACCTCCCTCTCTCCCCCCCACTTCCCTCTATCTCAGTGGGTAGGTGTGAAACAGCATGAGCTCCAGGTTAACTCCATGCAGCTACTCTACTACCAGGCCCCCATGTCCTCTGCCTTCCTCCTCTCCCTCGTGCCCTTCTTCGAACCTCTCTCTGGGGAGGGGGCATCTTCGGACCCTGGTCCTTCCCAGCACTGGTAAGAGACAGAGAGGGGGGGGGGAGCACCAATCAGATCTCAGCATTGACTCTGTCACTGAGAGTTATTCTACAGTTTCCTCTCTCTCTCTCTGAGACACACAGAGAAACATTATGTTGGAAGAACTCAGCATTGTGAGTCTGTTCAGAACCTGATGAATGCCATGGCCTTGGTTTGGTTCAGGGATGGTGCAGCTGTAATCCCACTACCTGACCTCATACTGCATGACTGGGGCGGCAGTGTAGCCTAGTGGTTAGAGCGTTGGACTAGTAACTGGAAGGTTGCGAGTTCAAACCCCCAAGCTGACAAGGTACAAATCTGTCGTTCTGCCCCTGAACAGGCAGTTAACCCACTGTTCCTAGGCCGTCATTGAAAATAAGAATTTGTTCTTAACTGACTTGCCTGGTTAAATAAAGGTAAAAAAAAAAAAAAGACTTTAAGACCAGGCCTCTTTTGCATGTAAGGTTAGAAAGGGGGAGGAGACTTTGGGGGAATTCCTGGCTTATAGCCTAAATATTCAAATAGTCTTATTTTGTTCATGTAAATTATTTTGAGAGAGAGAGAGGGAGGTGTTTCATACTTTCAGGTTGTCTTCAGAATGAGTGAGAGACTACATCCTGTGATGGATTTACTCAGACGAGATGAGTCACTGAAGACGCACAAGCACTAGTCCTCTACGAACATGTCAAAGCATGTTCAGCTGTGTGTGACCTGTCGTCTGCCCAGCAACCAAACCTGCCACTTGGTCAACGGAGCTCACTTCAACACCGTTGTTCTGACCCCTAAGGTCTACAAGCCTCCACTTCCACCCCTGGAGAAAGACTAGTTATAACACAGTGGTAAAATACTGATGTTGCTAATGCCGCTAACATGCTACTGTGCTGTTGTTACCTTCAGGCCATGGTGATACTAACATGTTGTATCTCTACCTTCAGACCATGGTGATGCTAACATGTTGTATCTCTACCTTCAGACCATGGTGATGCTAACATGCTACTGTGCTGTTGTTACCTTCAGGCCATGGTGATGCTAACATGCTACTGTGCTGTTGTTACCTTCAGGCAATGGTGATGCTAACATGCTACTGTGCTGTTGTTACCTTCAGACCAGGGTGATGCTAACATGCTACTGTGCTGTTGTTACCTTCAGACCAGGGTGATGCTAACATGCTACTGTGCTGTTGTTACCTTCAGACCAGGGTGATGCTAACATGCTACTGTGCTGTTGTTACCTTCAGGCAATGGTGATGCTAACATGCTACTGTGCTGTTGTTACCTTCAGACCAGGGTGATGCTAACATGCTACTGTGCTGTTGTTACCTTCAGACCAGGGTGATGCTAACATGCTACTGTGCTGTTGTTACCTTCAGACCAGGGTGATGCTAGCATGCTACTGTGCTGTTGTTACCTTCAGACCAGGGTGATGCTAACATGCTACTGTGCTGTTGTTACCTTCAGGCCATGGTGATGCTAACATGCTACTGTGCTGTTGTTACCTTCAGACCAGGGTGATGCTAACATGCTACTGTGCTGTTGTTACCTTCAGACCAGGGTGATGCTAACATGCTACTGTGCTGTTGTTACCTTCAGGCCATGGTGATGCTAACATGTTGTATCTCTACCTTCAGAGCATGGTGATGCTAACATGTTGTATCTCTCCCTTCAGGCCATGGTGATGCTAACATGTTGTATCTCTACCTTCAGACCAGGGTGATGCTAACATGTTGTGTATCTCCCTTCAGGCCATGGTGATGCTAACATGTTGTATCTCTCCCTTCAGGCCATGGTGATGCTAACATGTTGTATCTCTACCTTCAGACCAGGGTGATGCTAACATGTTGTGTATCTCCCTTCAGGCCATGGTGATGCTAACATTTTGTATCTCTACCTTCAGACCAGGGTGATGCTAACATGTTGTGTGTCTCCCTTCAGAGCATGGTGATGCTAACATGTTGTGTGTCTCCCTTCAGAGCATGGTGATGCTAACATGTTGTATCTCTATCTTCAGGCCATGGTGATGCTATCTGGCCTCATAGCCTTCCTAGTCAACCTGTCAATCTACTGGATCATAGGGAACACCTCTGCTGTCACGTATCCTTTTGTTCTGGCTGGAGGTCAAGGGTCAACCAATAGGACTGTCTCAAAATGTCAATTAATCTGTCCGTCGATTCCTCACATCGTCTCTCCGACTCAAAACTCATTGGAGAATAAGGTCAGAGTGGAGGGACCTTTGACCTTCTCCTCCAATATTGTTGATAAGGAGGCGGAGATATGAGGAATCACCATGACAACTAGTATAACTCTGGGGTCAATATTACAAAGGTGTGTATGTGATAAATTTCAAATTCACTGTGTGCGCCTTTTTTTATTTGACCTTAACGGTGAACTCCTACAGCTACAACATGTTTGGCCACTTCAAGTTCTGCATCACCCTGTTGGGGGGCTATGTTCTCTTCCAGGACCCCCTGTCTCTAAACCAGGGCCTGGGTATCCTCTGTACACTCACTGGCATCCTCTCCTACACCCACTTCAAGCTGGCAGAGCAGGAGGAGGGCAAAAGCAAGCTGGTCCAGAGGCCATGATAGGCCCACCGGAGTGCCAATCCATAGAGGCTGCTACTCTCATTGGTTGCTCGACAACTCACTGGTTCCCTCGGACTGTTTGGGGGAAGGGCCAGGTTGGAATCATAGAACTAGAGGTTGGAATCATAGAACTAGAGGTTGGAATCATAGAACTAGAGGTTGGAATCATAGAACTAGAGGTTGGAATCATAGAA
Organism: Oncorhynchus masou masou; assembly: GCF_036934945.1. Taxonomy (NCBI): domain Eukaryota; kingdom Metazoa; phylum Chordata; class Actinopteri; order Salmoniformes; family Salmonidae; genus Oncorhynchus; species Oncorhynchus masou. The sequence goes on along the minus strand of NC_088238.1, from coordinate 2,766,619 downwards.
CTAGAGGTTGGAATCATAGAACTAGAGGTTGGAATCATAGAACTAGAGGTTGGAATCATAGAACTAGAGGTTGGAATAATAGAACTAGAGGTTGGAATAATAGAACTAGAGGTTGGAATAATAGAACTAGAGGTTGGAATCATAGAACTAGAGGTTGGAATCATAGAACTAGAATTCTATAGTTGGAATGTGATTGTTGAGTGAAAGGGGAACTGGCCAAACAGTGAGATAAAGGGAGATAGTTCTGTCAGGGAACACTAATGATGACGCTGATAATACACTGTTAAAGAAGTGGAATGTATACTGTACTGGAAGATGTGGGAGCTCAGCAAGCCTAGTATTAACATAGTTTTTGCATTACTGAAGATGCTGTCTTATATTCCAGTATTTTTGCAGGTACGATTAAAGAGAGGACAACTTGCTCTTAACAATGTCCAAATGCTGAAGATACTTTTGCATTATTGAATGATTCTTATTTTTTTTCATACTGTGATCTTCAATAAATTGTATTTTATTGATCGTTTTTGTCTCATTTAGGAATCTTGGGGAAGTTACCTGAACCTGCCACAGAACATTGAGAGGCCCATTGACAGCTGTATGAGTGGAGGTTAGGTAGGGCTACCACTCGTTGTGGTCATAGAGAAAAGAAAGGACTCGGGAGGGAGGTGGGGGGGGGGGTGAGAGGGAGGGAGGTGGGGGGAGGGGGGAGAGGGGGAGGGGGGGGGAGGGGGTGAGGGAGAGAGGGAGGGGGGGTGGGGGGACGGGAGAGAGGGAGGGAGGTGGGGGGAGGGGAGAGGGAGGTGGGGGGGGAGGGGGAGGTAGGGGGGAGAGGGAGGTGGGGGGGGGGAGAGGGAGGGGGGGGGGGGTGGGAGGGAGAAAGGGAGGTGTGGGGAGAGAGGGAGGTGGGGGGGGGAGGGAGGGAGGTGGGGGGAGAGAGGGAGGTGGGGGGTGGGAGGGAGAGAGGAAGGTGGGGGGGGGATAGTGCTGCTCACAACCTATTTATGTCAAAGGTTGCTGAAGTGAATAATGCACGTCTCAAATACTTTCTAATTACAGATTGTTACATGGAAAAAGAACTAAATCACATTCTTTGTTGAACATTCTGATTGCTGCTGGGACAATCCTGAGAAACGAGTACATACAGATGTTTATTTATTTATTATTTATTTCACCTTTATTTAACCAGGTAGGCTAGTTGAGAACACCTTTATTTAACCAGGTAGGCTAGTTGAGAACACCTTTATTTAACCAGGTAGGCTAGTTGAGAACACCTTTATTTAACCAGGTAGGCTAGTTGAGAACAAGGTCTCATTTACAACTGCGACCTGGCCAAGATAAAGCATAGCAATTCGACCCAATACAACAACACAGAGTTACACATGGGCTTGCCCTTTACAAGTTAGTCAACATGATATCATACAGGGCTTGAATAAGAGCTGGGTCGTTATTCATTAGTGCACACTGTAGCAAAACGTTTTGCAACAGATAATCCAAAACTAAGCGTTTCTTACTGGACAAGTTTAGTTATTCCTTCCCTGTTTCAGTCTGTTTTCTTATGTTTGGCGTCTAGTGAATACGAACCTGCGATGGGAGTTGGTGTGGACGAGACGGATCTAGGTGGGGTACCGTGCTACAAGGTACAGGCAGTTCCCTGGTCTCAGAGAGTGACCTCAGGGTTCTGCTGTCTGCTCAGCCTCTCTAGGTTCACAGGCCTGCCATTGTGGCTCAGTGTAGTGTGTACACACCCAACCACCAGAGGCCAACAAAGAACACATTGCCAAAATAACAAGCACATATCTGTGGTGGCACAGAACTTCAGTCTGCATCCCAAATGCCACCCTACTCCCTATATAGTGCACTACCTTTGAGAAGAGCCCCGTGGGGAAGTAGTACCCTAATAGAAAGGGAATAGGATGCCATTTGAGACACGGCTTCCCCTTTCAGTGTAAACTGGAACTGAATGGTTACGTGGCTATTTATACCTCTTCAACGTTAGCCTATCCTGCTCTATTTATACCTCTTCAACGTTAGCCTATCCTGCTCTATTTATACCTCTTCAACGTTAGCCTATCCTGCTCTATTTATACCTCTTCAACGTTAGCCTATCCTGCTCTATTTATACCTCTTCAACGTTAGCCTATCCTGCTCTATTTATACCTCTTCAACGTTAGCCTATCCCGCTCTATGTATACCTCTTCAACGTTAGCCTATCCTGCTCTATTTATACCTCTTCAACGTTAGCCTATCCTGCTCTATTTATACCTCTTCAACGTTAGCCTATCCTGCTCTATTTATACCTCTTCAACGTTAGCCTATCCTGCTCTATTTATACCTCTTCAACGTTAGCCTATCCTGCTCTATTTATACCTCTTCAACGTTAGCCTATCCTGCTCTATTTATACCTCTTCAACGTTAGCCTATCCCGCTCTATTTATACCTCTTCAACGTTAGCCTATCCTGCTCTATTTATACCTCTTCAACGTTAGCCTATCCTGCTCTATTTATACCTCTTCAACGTTAGCCTATCCTGCTCTATTTATACCTCTTCAACGTTAGCCTATCCTGCTCTATTTATACCTCTTCAACGTTAGCCTATCCCGCTCTATGTATACCTCTTCAACGTTAGCCTATGCTCTATTTATACCTCTTCAACGTTAGCCTATCCTGCTCTATTTATACCTCTTCAACGTTAGCCTATCCTGCTCTATTTATACCTCTTCAACGTTAGCCTGTCCTGCTCTATTTATACCTCTTCAACGTTAGCCTATCCTGCTCTATTTATACCTCTTCAACGTTAGCCTATCCTGCTCTATTTATACCTCTTCAACGTTAGCCTATCCTGCTCTATTTATACCTCTTCAACGTTAGCCTATCCTGCTCTATTTATACCTCTTCAACGTTAGCCTGTCCTGCTCTATTTATACCTCTTCAACGTTAGCCTATCCTGCTCTATTTATACCTCTTCAACGTTAGCCTATCCTGCTCTATTTATACCTCTTCAACGTTAGCCTATCCTGCTCTATTTATACCTCTTCAACGTTAGCCTATCCTGCTCTATTTATACCTCTTCAACGTTAGCCTATCCTGCTCTATTTATACCTCTTCAACGTTAGCCTATCCTGCTCTATTTATACCTCTTCAACGTTAGCCTATCCTGCTCTATTTATACCTCTTCAACGTTAGCCTGTCCTGCTCTTCAACGTTAGCCTATCCTGCTCTATTTATACCTCTTCAACGTTAGCCTGTCCTGCTCTATTTATACCTCTTCAACGTTAGCCTATCCTGCTCTATTTATACCTCTTCAACGTTAGCCTATCCCGCTCTATTTATACCTCTTCAACGTTAGCCTATCCCGCTCTATTTATACCTCTTCAACGTTAGCCTATCCCGCTCTATTTATACCTCTTCAACGTTAGCCTATCCCGCTCTATTTATACCTCTTCAACGTTAGCCTATTCTATTTATACTTCTTCAACGTTAGCCTATCCCGCTCTATTTATACCTCTTCAACGTTAGCCTATCCCGCTCTATTTATACCTCTTCAACGTTAGCCTATCCCGCTATTTATACCTCTTCAACGTTAGCCTATCCCGCCTTCAACGTTAGCCTATGCTCTATTTATACCTCTTCAACGTTAGCCTATTTATACCTCTTCAACGTTAGCCTATCTCTATTTATACCTCTTCAACGTTAGCCTATCCCGCTCTATTTATACCTCTTCAACGTTAGCCTATCCCGCTCTATTTATACCTCTTCAACGTTAGCCTATCCCCTATTTATATCCGTTAGCCTATCTATTTATACCTCTTCAACGTTAGCCTATCCCGCTCTATTTATACCCTTCAACGTTAGCCTATCCCGCTCTATTTATACCTCTTCAACGTTAGCCTATCCCGCTCTGTTTATACCTCTTCAACGTTAGCCTATCCTGCTCTGTTTATACCTCTTCAACGTTAGCCTGTCCTGCTCTATTTATACCTCTTCAACGTTAGCCTGTCCTGCTCTATTTATACCTCTTCAACGTTAGCCTGTCCTGCTCTATTTATACCTCTTCAACGTTAGCCTGTCCTGCTCTATTTATACCTCTTCAACGTTAGCCTGTCCTGCTCTATTTATACCTCTTCAACGTTAGCCTGTCCTGCTCTATTTATACCTCTTCAACGTTAGCCTGTCCTGCTCTATTTATACCTCTTCAACGTTAGCCTGTCCTGCTCTATTTATACCTCTTCAACGTTAGCCTATCCTGCTCTATTTATACCTCTTCAACTAGCCTATCCTGCTCTATTTATACCTCTTCAACGTTAGCCTATCCTGCTCTATTTATACCTCTTCAACGTTAGCCTATCCTGCCTTCAACGTTCCTATGCTCTTATTTATACCTCTTCAACGTTAGCCTATCCCGCTCTATTTATACCTCTTCAACGTTAGCCTATCCCGCTCTATTTATACCTCTTCAACGTTAGCCTAGCCTATCCTGCTCTATTTATACCTCTTTTATATCCTGCTCTCTTCAACGTTAGCCTATCCTGCTCTATTTATATTTATACCTATTTATCTCTTCAACGTTAGCCTATCCTATCCCGCTCTATTTATACCTCTTCAACGTTAGCCTATCCCGCTCTATTTATACCTCTTCAACGTTAGCCTATCCCGCTCTATTTATACCTCTTCAACGTTAGCCTATCCCGCTCTATTTATACCTCTTCAACGTAGCCTATCCCGCCTTCAATAGCCTATCCCGCTCTATTTATACCTCTTCAACGTTAGCCTATCCTGCTCTATTTATACCTCTTCAACGTTAGCCTATCCTGCTCTATTTATACCTCTTCAACGTTAGCCTATCATGCTCTATTTATACCTCTTCAACGTTAGCCTATCATGCTCTATTTATACCTCTTCAACGTTAGCCTATCCTGCTCTTCAACGTTAGCCTATCCCGCTCTATTTATACCTCTTACGTTAGCCTATCCCGCTCTATTTATACCTCTTACGTTAGCCTATCCCGCTCTATTTATACCTCTTCAACGTTAGCCTATCCCGCTCTATTTATACCTCTTCAACGTTAGCCTATTAGCTCTTCAACGTTCCTGTCCCGCTCTATTTATACCTCTTCAACGTTAGCCTGTCCCGCTCTATTTATATCCTGTCCCGCTCTATTTATACCTCTTCAACGTTAGCCTTCAACGTTCCTATCCCGCTCTATTTATACCTCTTCAACGTTAGCCTATCCCGCTCTATTTATACCTCTTCAACGTTAGCCTGTCCCGCCTATTTATACCTCTTCAACGTTAGCCTATCCCTCTATTTATACCTCTTCAACGTTAGCCTGTCCTGCTCTATTTATACCTCTTCAACGTTAGCCTGTCCTGCTCTATTTATACCTCTTCCGTTAGCCTGTCCTGCTCTATTTATACCTCTTCAACGTTAGCCTGTCCTGCTCTATTTATACCTCTTCAACGTTAGCCTATCCTGCTCTATTTATACCTCTTCAACGTTAGCCTATCCTGCTCTATTTATACCTCTTCAACGTTAGCCTATCCCGCTCTATTTATACCTCTTCAACGTTAGCCTATTTATCCTTGCTCTATTTATACCTCTTCAACGTTAGCCTATCCTATTTATACCTCTTCAATTTATCCCGCTCTATTTATACCTCTTCAACGTTAGCCTATCCTGCTCTATTTATACCTCTTCAACGTTAGCCTATCCCGCTCTATTTATACCTCTTCAACGTTAGCCTATCCCGCTCTATTTATACCTCTTCAACGTTAGCCTATCCCGCTCTATTTATACCTCTTCCGTTAGCCTATCTATTTATACCTCTTCAACGTTAGCCTATGCTCTATTTATACCTCTTCAACGTTAGCCTATCCCGCTCTATTTATACCTCTTCAACGTTAGCCTGCTCTATTTATACCTCTTCAACGTTAGCTCTATTTATACCTCTTTTATATCCTGCTCTATTTATACCTCTTCAACGTTAGCCTATCATGCTCTATTTATACCTCCAACGTTAGCATATCATGCTCTATTTATACCTCTTTTATACTATTTATACCTCTTCAACGTTAGCCTGTCCCGCTCTATTTATACCTCTTCAACGTTAGCCTATCCCGCTCTATTTATACCTCTTCAACGTTAGCCTGTCCCGCTCTATTTATACCTCTTCAACGTTAGCCTGTCCCGCTCTATTTATACCTCTTCAACGTTAGCCTATCCCACTCTATTTATACCTCTTCAACGTTAGCCTGTCCTGCTCTATTTATACCTCTTCAACGTTAGCCTATCCTGCTCTATTTATACCTCTTCAACGTTAGCCTGTCCTGCTCTATTTATACCTCTTCAACGTTAGCCTGTCCTGCTCTATTTATACCTCTTCAACGTTAGCCTGTCCTGCTCTATTTATACCTCTTCAACGTTAGCCTGTCCTGCTCTATTTATACCTCTTCAACGTTAGCCTGTCCTGCTCTATTTATACCTCTTCAACGTTAGCCTGTCCTGCTCTATTTATACCTCTTCAACGTTAGCCTGTCCTGCTCTATTTATACCTCTTCAACGTTAGCCTGTCCTGCTCTATTTATACCTCTTCAACGTTAGCCTGTCCTGCTCTATTTATACCTCTTCAACGTTAGCCTGTCCCGCTCTATTTATACCTCTTCAACGTTAGCCTGTCCCGCTCTATTTATACCTCTTCAACGTTAGCCTATCCCGCTCTATTTATACCTCTTCAACGTTAGCCTATCCCGCTCTATTTATACCTCTTCAACGTTAGCCTATCCCGCTCTATTTATACCTCTTCAACGTTAGCCTATCCCGCTCTATTTATACCTCTTCAACGTTAGCCTATCCGCTCTATTTATACCTCTTCAACGTTAGCCTATCCCGCTCTATTTATACCTCTTCAACGTTAGCCTATCCCGCTCTATTTATACCTCTTCAACGTTAGCCTATGCTCTATTTATACCTCTTCAACGTTAGCCTATCCCGCTCTATTTATACCTCTTCAACGTTAGCCTAGCAACGTTAGCCTATCCCGCTCTATTTATACCTCTTCAACGTTAGCCTATCCCGCTCTATTTATACCTCTTCAACGTTAGCCTATCCCGCTCTATTTATACCTCTTCAACGTTAGCCTGTCCTGCTCTATTTATACCTCTTCAACGTTAGCCTATCCTGCTCTATTTATACCTCTTCAACGTTAGCCTATCCTGCTCTATTTATACCTCTTCAACGTTAGCCTGTCCTGCTCTATTTATACCTCTTCAACGTTAGCCTGTCCTGCTCTATTTATACCTCTTCAACGTTAGCCTATCCTGCTCTATTTATACCTCTTCAACGTTAGCCTATCCTGCTCTATTTATACCTCTTCAACGTTAGCCTATCCTGCTCTATTTATACCTCTTCAACGTTAGCCTATCCTGCTCTATTTATACCTCTTCAACGTTAGCCTATCCTGCTCTATTTATACCTCTTCAACGTTAGCCTATCCCGCTCTATTTATACCTCTTCAACGTTAGCCTATCCTGCTCTATTTATACCTCTTCAACGTTAGCCTATCCTGCTCTATTTATACCTCTTCAACGTTAGCCTGTCCTGCTCTATTTATACCTCTTCAACGTTAGCCTATCCTGCTCTATTTATACCTCTTCAACGTTAGCCTGTCCTGCTCTATTTATACCTCTTCAACGTTAGCCTATCCTGCTCTATTTATACCTCTTCAACGTTAGCCTGTCCTGCTCATTTGCAAAGCCGATGAAGCCGGTGAGAGACGTGCCATGAGGCTGATGAGGCGGCATCATGTAACATTTAGTATTATGGAATTATTTCCTGTCGTCAGAGACACATCAAGTAAATCTAATCACAATGTTTGATTACTTTACAAAATTCTATAATCATAATCCCATTCGTTGAAGCAAGTGGATAACTTGACTTTAATCGTAAAACTTTAATGACTTTAATATTTTTAAGACATTCAGGCTCAATCCAAATGTGTGTTTAAAATGGCCTTTGTCATTCCATTTGTACTAATTAGAAGTTTATATAAGGATGAATAGCACTTATCGGAGGTTATAAGGCTTCATAACGTGCCCTGACATGTTGAGGCTCTAAAAGAACATGTCGTTCTAAAATAACATCTGACTCATTCTTTTAGCCCTTCTGGGAAGGAGAGGGGGAGCAGACTGGAAAAGATGCCAACAATACCAGAGAAGATCAAAAACCTTCTGCTGCTTCAAGGACAAATACACGTTTTTAGATGGATTTTGATGCACAGGGTACTACTATCAACAAAACAAAACCATTTAAAATGAATCTTCCACTATTCATTTTGTCCATCCATTAAACACATTTGTGAATGATTTCACTAATCCAAATCAAGGAGCCATATCTGACCGGTAAGACCTTTTTCTTTTTAGAAGTTGTGGTTTGACTTTCGTTAAACCAAGGAAAGTCGTGACGTTTCTCTCGGTCTCAATGACCATTAGTTCCATGTATCTTCTGTTGTTGATTCACTGATATCAGTTTATTCTCTGTTCTAGCATCATAAGGACAAGCATCACGGACTAGCATCATGGACTAGCATCATGGACTAGCATCATGGACTAGCATCATAAGGACAAGCATCATGGACTAGCATCATAAGCACTAGCATCATGGCACATAAGCACTAGCATCATGGATGAAGGACAAGTGGACTGCATCAGGACATGTCTCAGCATCATCCTAGCATCATGGCACTATGATGAGACCAGGACATGGCAGACCAGACCAGGGGCAGAGTAGGAGTGCTGATCTAGGATCAGGTCCCCCATGTCCATGTTATCTTATTCATTGTGATCTAAAAGGCAAAACAAATCCTAGATCAGCACTCCTACGCTTGATAAATGGCCCTAGAGCAGAGCTGGTTGACAGAATAACAGAACATAACACAAACACACTTTTGTCTCTGGCAGAGGGAGGCAATGATTTCACAGTCAGCAAGCAGCCATGTGAAGAGTCACAATGCCCCTGTCTCAATGAACGAGTGCCATGTCAAGGGATTGAACCATATTGGAGTGATGATACAGAAAACACTGTTGTATTCCTCTCAGGGGATAATGATGATGAATACACTTATAAAGCTAGACATACACAAACCTGTCTATTATATGAATTCAATGTGGTTGATTTCTTCTTCACACTGACTGTGTGACTTGAATGACGACCAATGTCATTTCCCCTCTGATGATTGTATCAATGATTAGGCAAAGAATGCATTGATGACTCAATCCAGCCAAATCAGGTCTTGGCTGAGCTCGTATATATAGTTCCCATGTTTCTTTCCACTATAAAACTATGAACATTCCCCACATGCAGTTAGTATATTTTCTTCTTGTAAAAACAGATTTTTCTTCTTCTTGTGATTGATTCGTCAACCTGGTTCATCTTCAGTGCTCGTGCCTTACTTTGGACACGCCACTAGGGGCGACAAAATTAACGTTCGTTTTCCTCGCTAACTTTTACAAGCAAGTTATTGGATTGTGAAAGTAACGTAAGTGAAGCCAATAATGTGCTCTAAATCTATTTCAAATCTGCTATGAGAGTTTAAATGGCAAACTAGTGTGTATAATAACTTTAACTGTGTGTTATTTTGACATGTAATTTGTACAACCACTTTATTTTATAGCTAAAGTTTGAATAGCATTAGCCACATGCTACAAGGCCTCTCATCCTCGTGTTTTCCTGATGGCGAAAACGGGAAACTACTAGTAAGGCGTTCACGTTGAATAGCTAGACGTCGACACATAGTAGCGAAGTTGTTGTGGTAGCTAGTAGTACAACGACTAAACATGTAGTGTAATGTTAACCTAGCAAGAGTGTCGTCAAAAAACCGTTTGTTTTTCTATCTGGTGGTGTCGTAGTTACCCATGTAAATACACATGAAGATGCCTCTAAAAAGTGCTGCCTGCTCAGCGATTTGCCAGTCAACGTCCGGACTATAGTAGTTACTCGTTCAACAGTTTTATTTTTGGCGTAACGTTAGTGGTTAAATCACACATGTATTGTAAATACCACACATTGAATATAGCTAGATATAGCTACATTTGACTGTAACGTTGATGTTATCAGATATACTAACTTGTCAATATTGCACACTGGTCTATTTTTACAGGCTTGCAGAGTCCCACTGGGTCGTGGGTCTTTCCAAGCTGTTTGTCTTCATTGTGTTTTGACAGATTGATAGGAAACTATCCCATTTGGTTTGGTAGAAATCAAAAGGATGAGGATTGAAGTGTAGGTAACGTTACTTTTCCGGAGGTCAGTTTCTTTCATGCGATTGAATAGCATTGATGGATATCTGCAACAGAGAAACTAAACTCAACATGACCAAATGTTAGATCAGATAAAACATTGTAATCAGTGAGTCCAGATGTCAAACCCCTCTTAATCTCAGTGACAAATCGTTAATTTGGCGTTAATCCCATACTTTGTAATTTCATATCCACGGTGGTAACGTTAATATCCAGTGGCAACCAGCTTTCATGTCCAATATTTCACCTGTCAACTTGCATGGCTCTTCCTTTGTTTGGAAAAGCAATAGCTGAGGGAGTCAGTTAAGTCGAGACACCCTTCCTCCAACCCTGCCCATGTCAGTCAAACAGCTGATTATTACACAATGCAGGGCTGTAGTAAACTGGGACATGCCCGGGCATATCCAACTCTAGCGGCCAGCTCAGCACTAAGGGTGGAGGCGGATGCACAGACGCAGGGTGGCCGCTAGGTGTGCTCGTCATATGTTAAAACATGTTACGTGAGGTTAGTCATCTAGTTTCAACCATACGCCGGCAGCGCCCAATAGCATCCTAGCGTTAACAGCCGGAGCAGTGCTAGTCCTGACATGTCTCTGTGCCTATTTAAATCCGGGGGAGACGGGGAAGTGGTTCCTAATGCTACCAGCCGAGCTGAAGCACTTTATGTACAGAATATGAAGGGTGTATTATAGAGGGGGTGTATCAAGAACATCTCATTAGTACTTCTATTTATTTATTTAGGTAAACTTGTTTTTGTCTTCCAAAGCTTTACCTTGACATTGTATGTAATTGTATACTTTTACAAGGCGTTGCATGTTCACTTGGAAATGGAAATGTATTTTACCTCCTACTCTTCGACAGGTGAAAGACAGAATGGCAGAGAATTGTGAGAGAATGTCAGAATGGCATAGAAGTAGTTCCCAAATAAATACGTTGGACAACGAGAAACTTGTAAGTAATCAACTTAAATCTCTGTCTCTCTGTCACACTGTTTAAGTCAGTCATTTGTTTACAGTTACATAGAATGTAAAATAATGTTTTTTTTTTGTTTTATGTGCTATATTTTCACAGGTACGACCTAAAGAGAAACTGTGCGTGTTATTGCAGCAGGCAGGTGCAGACAAAGACGTTTTCACCATGAAAGAGGTAAGAAGTGACCTGACAGCTGGCTGTTTTGTTTCCTTATGTCCTGCTGATATCGAACCACTAGTCTTTGGCTTAACTTTAGTTAATCAAGATATTGTTCCATGAAGCAGACAGAGGAAACCTTTTTAAGATCCTCAATAGACATTATCTCCCGGACTTTTCAGTTTCGGTAATTATTTTCTAGTCTCACATTTTTTTATTTTATTTTTTATTATTTTTTACATTTAAATATTTGATGTTTTGAATTTCCAATTGCAGTATATCTTAGGGTTTACTCCTAGAATAGTGGATATTAGTTTCTAAGGGGGGAAACTCACTCTTAATTTGTCGTTAGCAGCCAAACTACTGGTATATACATTGTGTAGGTGTTTCTGGATTATTCTCTGCATTGCTAGATTTACACGAGTTTCACTATTGATTGTCACTTTCATAAACTAAGCACTGCATACGGTAGATGCTGTCACATACTAGAATGGCTTTTGACTTGGTTCTATTGTTTTCCCATTGATATGCTGTTTTACCTACTGTAGTTGATTAAACTGATTGTAGTGTCTACTAAGCTAGAATACAAATGCACTGTCTTTTTAAGAGCTATGATTGGCTAGCAGACAGGCCACCTTGGTTTGAGGACACGTCACACAGCTTTGATGAGACGTGTCCGAGGGGGGGGGTCTGTCTGTGTGAGAGTCTGAGTCATAGAGAGAGACTGGTGATTATCTTAGTTAGAATGTTAGAATGTTCAGTTGCCTCTTGACTTCTACTCTGACTCACTGGGGTTCTAACGGACCTCTGGAATGTCTAACTAGTCTGGGATTCCGTGTTTGGCTCCTTCCTCTCGGTTGTTCATCAGGGAGACAGAGTTATCTCAGAGAGCGAGAGAGAATGAGCGTGCTCCTCTGATGCTTTAGTTTATAGAGTGTATGGGAGTGCAGAGCCTTTTACTGGTCCACATTGATTGCTGGAAAATGTGTTTACAGTCTGTGTTAACCGCTTTTATGATAAGGAACTGATGCCTTCGTGCCAGTGATCAGTCTATCACAATAGCCTCCTGTCAGCTAGAGAAGAATATCAGGTGGAGTCATATACTTCTACCCAGTGCAGTGATCAGTCTATCACTATAGCCTCCTGTCAGCTAGAGAAGAATATCGGGTGGAGTCATATACTTCTACCCAGTGCAGTGATCAGTCTATGACTATAGCCTCCTGTCAGCTAGAGAAGAATATCGGGTGGAGTCATATACTTCTACCCAGTGCAGTGATCAGTCTATCACTATAGCCTCCTGTCAGCTAGAGAAGAATATCGGGTGGAGTCATATACTTCTACCCAGTGCAGTGATCAGTCTATGACTATAGCCTCCTGTCAGCTAGAGAAGAATATCGGGTGGAGTCATATACTTCTACCCAGTGCAGTGATCAGTCTATCACTATAGCCTCCTGTCAGCTAGAGAAGAATATCGGTGGAGTCATATACTTCTACCCAGTGCAGTGATCATGTGTCTTATCAGTTGCCTGTCTAATATTCTGGATCAGTATGGGATGAGGTGTATCAACTAGACTGAGACAGGACTGTCTGGATCAGTATATGGAGGGAGGGTATCAACTAGACTGAGACAGGACAGTCTGGATCAGTATATGGAGGGAGGGTATCAACTAGACTGAGACAGGACTGTCTGGATCAGTATATGGAGGGAGGGTATCAACTAGACTGAGACAGGACTGTCTGGATCAGTATATGGAGGGAGGGTATCAACTGGACTGAGACAGGACTGTCTGGATCAGTATATGGAGGGAGGGTATCAACTAGACTGAGACAGGACTGTCTGGATCAGTATATGGAGGGAGGGTATCAACTGGACTGAGACAGGACTGTCTGGATCAGTATATGGAGGGAGGGTATCAACTAGACTGAGACAGGACTGTCTGGATCAGTATATGGAGGGAGGGTATCAACTAGACTGAGACAGGACTGTCTGGATCAGTATATGGAGGGAGGGTATCAACTAGACTGAGACAGGACTGTCTGGATCAGTATATGGAGGGAGGGTATCAACTAGACTGAGACAGGACTGTCTGGATCAGTATATGAAGGGAGGGTATCAACTAGACTGAGACAGGACTGTCTGGATCAGTATATGGAGGGAGGGTATCAACTAGACTGAGACAGGACTGTCTGGATCAGTATATGGAGGGTATCAACTAGACTGAGACAGGACTGTCTGGATCAGTATATGGAGGGAGGGTATCAACTAGACTGAGACAGGACTGTCTGGATCAGTATATGGAGGGTATCAACTGGACTGAGACAGGACTGTCTGGATCAGTATATGGAGGGAGGGTATCAACTAGACTGAGACAGGACTGTCTGGATCAGTATATGGAGGGAGGGTATCAACTAGACTGAGACAGGACTGTCTGGATCAGTATATGGAGGGAGGGTATCAACTAGACTGAGACAGAACTGTCTGGATCAGTATATGGAGGGAGGGTATCAACTAGACTGAGACAGGACTGTCTGGATCAGTATATGGAGGGAGGGTATCAACTAGACTGAGACAGAACTGTCTGGATCAGTATATGGAGGGAGGGTATCAACTAGACTGAGACAGGACTGTCTGGATCAGTATATGGAGGGAGGGTATCAACTAGACTGAGACAGGACTGTCTGGATCAGTATATGGAGGGAGGGTATCAACTGGACTGAGACAGGACTGTCTGGATCAGTATATGGAGGGTATCAACTAGACTGAGACAGGACTGTCTGGATCAGTATATGGAGGGAGGGTATCAACTAGACTGAGACAGGACTGTCTGGATCAGTATATGGAGGGAGGGTATCAACTAGACTGAGACAGGACTGTCTGGATCAGTATATGGAGGGAGGGTATCAACTAGACTGAGACAGGACTGTCTGGATCAGTATATGGAGGGAGGGTATCAACTAGACTGAGACAGAACTGTCTGGATCAGTATATGGAGGGAGGGTATCAACTAGACTGAGACAGGACTGTCTGGATCAGTATATGGAGGGTATCAACTAGACTGAGACAGGACTGTCTGGATCAGTATATGGAGGGTATCAACTAGACTGAGACAGGACTGTCTGGATCAGTATATGGAGGGTATCAACTAGACTGAGACAGGACTGTCTGGATCAGTATATGGAGGGAGGGTATCAACTAGACTGAGACAGGACTGTCTGGATCAGTATATGGAGGGAGGGTATCAACTAGACTGAGACATTCCCAGGCTTCTTCTCTTGACCCCTGCCTGTATTCCCTGTTACACTCTCTCTCCTTGACCCCTGCCTGTATTCCCTGTTACTCTCTCTCTCCTTGACCCCCCTGCCTGTACCCCCTGTTACACTCTCTCCTCGTGACCCCTGCCTGTTACCCCCTGTTACTCTCTCTCTCCTCTTGACCCCTGCCTGTATCCCCTGTTACTCTCTCTCTCCTTGACCCCCCTGCCTGTACCCCCTGTTACACTCTCTCCTCGTGACCCCTGCCTGTATCCCCTGTTACTCTCTCTCTCTCCTCTTGACCCCTGCCTGTACCCCCTGTTACACTCTCTCCTCGTGACCCCTGCCTGTATCCCCTGTTACTCTCTCTCTCCTCTTGACCCCTGCCTGTATCCCCTGTTACTCTCTCTCTCTCCTCTTGACCCCTGCCTGTATCCCCTGTTACACTCTCTCTCCTCGTGACCCCTGCCTGTATCCCCTGTTACTCTCTCTCTCCTCGTGACCCCTGCCTGTATCCCCTGTTACTCTCTCTCTCTCCTCTTGACCCCTGCTTGTATCCCTGTTGCTCTCTCTCTCCTCTTGACCCCTGCCTGTATCCCCTGTTACACTCTCTCTCCTCTTGACCCCTGCCTGTATCCCCTGTTACTCTCTCTCTCCTCGTGACCCCTGCCTGTATCCCCTGTTACTCTCTCTCTCCTCGTGACCCCTGCCTGTATCCCCTGTTACTCTCTCTCTCCTCGTGACCCCTGCCTGTATCCCCTGTTACTCTCTCTCTCCTCTTGACCCCTGCCTGTATCCCCTGTTACTCTCTCTCTCCTCGTGACCCCTGCCTGTATCCCCTGTTACTCTCTCTCTCCTCTTGACCCCTGCCTGTATCCCCTGTTACACTCTCTCTCCTCTTGACCCCTGCCTGTATCCCCTGTTACTCTCTCTCTCCTCGTGACCCCTGCCTGTATCCCCTGTTACTCTCTCTCTCCTCGTGACCCCTGCCTGTATCCCCTGTTACTCTCTCTCTCTCCTCTTGACCCCTGCTTGTATCCCCTGTTACTCTCTCTCTCCTCTTGACCCCTGCCTGTATCCCCTGTTACTCTCTCTCCTCTTGACCCCCTGCCTGTATCCCCTGTTACTCTCTCTCTCCTCGTGACCCCTGCCTGTATCCCCTGTTACTCTCTCTCCTCTTGACCCCCCTGCCTGTATCCCCTGTTACTCTCTCTCTCCTCGTGACCCCTGCCTGTATCCCCTGTTACTCTCTCTCTCTCCTCTTGACCCCTGCTTGTATCCCTGTTGCTCTCTCTCTCCTCTTGACCCCTGCCTGTATCCCCTGTTACTCTCTCTCTCCTCTTGACCCCTGCCTGTATCCCCTGTTACTCTCTCTCCTCTTGACCCCTGCCTGTATCCCCTGTTACTCTCTCTCTCCTCTTGACCCCTGCCTGTATCCCCTGTTACTCTCTCTCCTCTTGACCCCCCTGCCTGTACCCCCTGTTACTCTCTCTCTCTCCTTGACCCCTGCCTGTATCCCCTGTTACTCTCTCTCTCCTCTTGACCCCTGCCTGTATCCCCTGTTACTCTCTCTCTCCTCTTGACCCCTGCCTGTATCCCCTGTTACTCTCTCTCCTCTTGACCCCCCTGCCTGTACCCCCTGTTACTCTCTCTCTCTCCTTGACCCCTGCCTGTACCCCCTGTTACTCTCTCTCTCTCCTTGACCCCTGCCTGTATCCCCTGTTACTCTCTCTCTCTCCTTGACCCCTGCCTGTATCCCCTGTTACTCTCTCTCTCTCCTCTTGACCCCCCTGCCTGTATCCCCTGTTGCTCTCGCTCTCCTCTTGACCCCTGCCTGTACCCCCTGTTACTCTCTCTCTCCTCTTGACCCCTGCCTGTACCCCCTGTTACTCTCTCTCTCCTCTTGACCCCTGCCTGTACCCCCTGTTACTCTCTCTCTCCTCTTGACCCCTGCCTGTACCCCCTGTTACACTCTCTCCTCTTGACCCCTGCCTGTATCCCCTGTTACTCTCTCTCTCCTCTTGACCCCTGCTTGTATCCCCTGTTACTCTCTCTCTCCTCTTGACCCCTGCCTGTATCCCCTGTTACTCTCTCTCTCCTCTTGACCCCTGCTTGTATCCCCTGTTACTCTCTCTCTCCTCTTGACCCCTGCCTGTATCCCCTGTTACTCTCTCTCTCCTCTTGACCCCTGCTTGTATCCCCTGTTACTCTCTCTCTCCTCTTGACCCCTGCCTGTATCCCCTGTTACTCTCTCTCTCCTTGACCCCCCTGCCTGTATCCCCTGTTACTCTCTCTCCTTGACCCCTGCCTGTACCCCCTGTTACTCTCTCTCTCCTCTTGACCCCTGCCTGTATCCCCTGTTACTCTCTCTCTCTCCTCTTGACCCCTGCTTGTATCCCCTGTTACTCTCTCCTCTTGACCCCTGCCTGTATCCCCTGTTACTCTCTCTCTCTCCTTGACCCCCCTGCCTGTACCCCCTGTTACACTCTCTCCTTGACCCCTGCCTGTATCCCCTGTTACACTCACTCCGTGACCCCTGCCTGTTACCCCCTGTTACTCTCTCTCTCCTCTTGACCCCTGCCTGTATCCCCTGTTACTCTCTCTCTCCTTGACCCCCCTGCCTGTACCCCCTGTTACACTCTCTCCTTGACCCCTGCCTGTATCCCCTGTTACACTCACTCCGTGACCCCTGCCTGTTACCCCCTGTTACTCTCTCTCTTCTCTTGACCCCTGCCTGTATCCCCTGTTACTCTCTCTCTCTCCTTGACCCCTGCCTGTATCCCCTGTTACTCTCTCTCTCCTCTTGACCCCTGTCCTGTATCCCGTTTATATCTCTCTCGTGTGTGTTACGCTGTGGTGTTGACCTCTGACCCCTGTGCTGTCTATGTGTCAGGTGATATTCTACCTGGGCCAGTACATCATGAAGAAACAGCTTTATGACATGAAGCAGCAACACATAGTGCACTGTGCTGACGACCCCCTGGGGGCTGTACTGGGAGTGGACAGCTTCTCTGTTAAAGAACCACGGTGAGGACACACACATTGCACGGTGTGGACATCTTCTCCATCAAAGAGGCACACGCACAATAACACACACAGCTTGGGACGGACAATAAACCCCCAACACACACGCCCTGTTTGCTCGGCTAGCGTTGCTCTAATATAACATCCTGGGGGCTTCTAATGCAGCCCTTCTACACAGCCTCTAATGCAGCCCTTCTACACAGCCTCTAATGCAGCCCTTCTACACAGCCTCTAATGCAGCCCTTCTACACAGTCTCTAATGCAGTCCCTCTACACAGCCTCTAATGCAGCCCTTCTACACAGTCTCTAATGCAGTCCCTCTACACAGACTCTAATGCAGTCCTTCTACACAGCCTCTAATGCAGTGTCTCTACACAGCCTCTAATGCAGTCCCTCTACACAGCCTCTAATGCAGTGTCTCTACACAGCCTCTAATGCAGCCCTTCTACACAGACTCTAATGCAGTCCCTCTACACAGACTCTAATGCAGTCCCTCTACACAGCCTCTAATGCAGTCCCTATACACAGTCTCTAATGCAGCCCTTCTACACAGCCTCTAATGCAGCCCTTCTACACAGCCTCTAATACAGCTCCTCTGGTTCTCTAATACAGACTCTGGCCTCTAACCTCTAATGCCGACTCTGGCCTCTAACTTCTAATATAGACTCTAACCTCTAATACAGACTCTGGACTCTAATACAGCTCCTCTGGTTCTCTAATACAGACTCTATCCTCTAATACAGCTCCTCTGGTTCTCCAAAACAGACTCTGGCCTCTAATACAGACTCTAATACATCTCCTCTAACCTCTAATACAGACTCTGCCCTCTAATACAGCTCCTCTAACCTCTAATACAGACTCTGGTCTCTAATACAGAATCTTGTCTCTAACCTCAAATACAGACTCTAACCTCTAATACAGCTCCTCTGTCCTCTAATACAGTCTATGTTTCTCTAATACAGACGCTGGCCTCTAGTACAGGTTGTCTGGTCCTCTAATACAGACGCTGGCCTCTAATACAGCACCTCTAACACAGACTCTGTTCTCTAATACAGATCCCCTGGCCTCTAATACAGCCACTGAATATGCTGTCACCTGTTGCATGTGTTGGCTCAGATGTGTACTGATGATTCAAAAATACGTTACTGATGAGCAGCCTTCTGTTTGCTAAACAAATCAGAGATGTGTGATAGTGAAACCGTTTCACTATGCTCACGTTAGCCTTGTGTGTTTTTGTTCTTTCAGAGTTCTGTTCGCTATGATCACACAAAATCTCCTAGCAGTGAAAAATCAAGGTACTTTTAGCTTTTCTTTTGTCACTTCTATTATCCTGTAGTTTCTAGTTGATATACATCTCTCTTGAAAAAAAAACATTTGTACGCTAGGCAGTTCAATGTTGCGTTATGTATTGGGCTGATAAGACAAGTGAGGAAGTAGTCTATTCTGATTTTTAAAATGTAGATGTTTCATTTTTTTCCCATTAGAATCCCAATCTGTCTTCACGGAACCCAGGAGCCAGAGTGAACCGGATAGAGGGCCTAAGGTAAGAAATCCACATAGAAAGAGCGTCTATTCATTGTATTTCTATGGTAGACACATTAAACTAAATGAAGGGGGGGGGGGTGGACAAGAGCATGTGATTGGTTGAAACATTCCAGTTGGGGGAGGGGACATTGCCATAATGTTGCTGTACTAGATGGCAGCTGTTTTACAAGCTAGAGCACTCAACTTTGCTATTTTGTAATTCTTTAGTCGTAATTATAAAAAATAATTACGCTGTCATTTATTACAACCGACAAGACCTTTTGAACATCAGTTCCGACTCCAACTCATCTGCCCTGGGCTCTTTCTGTAAATCCAACTCATCTGCCCTGGGCTCTGTCTGTAAATCCAACCCATCTGCCCTGGGCTCTTTCTGTAAATCCAACTCATCTGCCCTGGGCTCTTTCTGTAAATCCAACTCATCTGCCCTGGGCTCTTTCTGTAAATCCAACCCATCTGCCCTGGGCTCTGTCTGTAAATCCAACCCATCTGCCCTGGGCTCTTTCTGTAAATCCAACCCATCTGCCCTGGGCTCTTTCTGTAAATCCAACCCATCTGCCCTGGGCTCTTTCTCTTAAATCCAACTCATCTGCCCTGGGCTCTTTCTGTAAATCCAACCCATCTGCCCTGGGCTCTTTCTGTAAATCCAACCCATCTGCCCTGGGCTCTTTCTGTAAATCCAACCCATCTGCCCTGGGCTCTTTCTCTTAAATCCAACCCATCTGCCCTGGGCTCTTTCTGTAAATCCAACCCATCTGCCCTGGGCTCTTTCTGTAAATCCAACCCATCTGCCCTGGGCTCTTTCTGTAAATCCAACTCATCTGCCCTGGGCTCTTTCTGTAAATCCAACTCATCTGCCCTGGGCTCTTTCTGTAAATCCAACCCATCTGCCCTGGACTCTGTCTGTAAATCCAACCCATCTGCCCTGGGCTCTTTCTGTAAATCCAACTCATCTGCCCTGGGCTCTTTCTGTAAATCCAACCCATCTGCCCTGGGCTCTTTCTGTAAATCCAACCCATCTGCCCTGGGCTCTTTCTGTAAATCCAACTCATCTGCCCTGGGCTCTTTCTGTAAATCCAACTCATCTGCCCTGGGCTCTTTCTGTAAATCCAACTCATCTGCCCTGGGCTCTGTCTGTAAATCCAACCCATCTGCCCTGGGCTCTTTCTGTAAATCCAACTCATCTGCCCTGGGCTCTTTCTGTAAATCCAACTCATCTGCCCTGGGCTCTTTCTGTAAATCCAACCCATCTGCCCTGGGCTCTGTCTGTAAATCCAACCCATCTGCCCTGGGCTCTGTCTGTAAATCCAACCCATCTGCCCTGGGCTCTGTCTGTAATTCCAACCCATCTGCCCTGGGCTCTTTCTGTAAATCCAACCCATCTGCCCTGGGCTCTTTCTCTTAAATCCAACTCATCTGCCCTGGGCTCTTTCTCTTAAATCCAACTCATCTGCCCTGGGCTCTTTCTGTAAATCCAACCCATCTGCCCTGGGCTCTTTCTGTAAATCCAACTCATCTGCCCTGGGCTCTTTCTGTAAATCCAACCCATCTGCCCTGGGCTCTGTCTGTAAATCCAACCCATCTGCCCTGGGCTCTTTCTGTAAATCCAACCCATCTGCCCTGGGCTCTTTCTGTAAATCCAACCCATCTGCCCTGGGCTCTTTCTGTAAATCCAACTCATCTGCCCTGGGCTCTTTCTCTTAAATCCAACTCATCTGCCCTGGGCTCTTTCTGTAAATCCAACCCATCTGCCCTGGGCTCTTTCTGTAAATCCAACCCATCTGCCCTGGGCTCTTTCTGTAAATCCAACTCATCTGCCCTGGGCTCTTTCTGTAAATCCAACTCATCTGCCCTGGGCTCTTTCTGTAAATCCAACCCATCTGCCCTGGGCTCTGTCTGTAAATCCAACCCATCTGCCCTGGGCTCTTTCTGTAAATCCAACTCATCTGCCCTGGGCTCTTTCTGTAAATCCAACTCATCTGCCCTGGGCTCTTTCTGTAAATCCAACCCATCTGCCCTGGGCTCTGTCTGTAAATCCAACCCATCTGCCCTGGGCTCTTTCTTTAAATCCAACTCATCTGCCCTGGGCTCTTTCTGTAAATCCAACCCAATTTTACAGGCTGCCCCTTGAGAAAACGTTTGGGTTTGTAGCCACTAGTGTTTAACCAGGGCTGGGATCATGTGAATGTTGCATTGACTATACAGTGTGGCTGGTACTGTTTGGTACTTGTGAGATCTGTTTAGGACAGTTTGGTACTGTCTGGTACTTGTGAGATCTATTTAGGACAGTTTGGTACTTGTGAGATCTATTTAGGACAGTTTGGTACTTGTGAGATCTGTTTAGGACAGTTTGGTACTTGTGAGATCTGTTTAGGACAGTTTGCGGTGGAACACGTGAAAATTGTATGTACTTTCAGAGTAGTTTGTCGAGCTCGTCATAGGTGGGCTGGTAGCTACTGGTCGCTGGCTATCGACCTGTTGGAGAGCACTGCCCTAGACCCACTCCAAACTGCACACCGCCCCAACCGATGTTCCCTTTGGGTTTTTTTTTTATCACTGAGCAAATCTCAGGTCTGATGAGCACAAACTTGAACGTTGTGACAATCCTGTTCCTACTGGAGAACTTATTTGTATCGCTTTTAATCTTTTTAATGAATTTATCTTATTAACACATTGTTCTAGCTAGCTATTTGTGTAGGTAGCTATCAAGTAAATGCAATGACGCTTACTGTAAACATTGAGGCGTGCACCCGCTTTAAGTTACAGTTGTAACAGTGGCCTAGTAGGCTACTGTGTCTTGTTTGATCCTAATGTAGTCCTACCTGAGTGGCCTACCATCAAAAACAATGGAGAAAATTCATCCCATTAATATGGAAATAGCTGTTATATCTTTCAGCGGACAGTAGCAGCCAATGTGTAGTGTTCAACGTAGACCTACATTTCACAAGACTTTTGAAGAGAAAAAAAAACAAAACATTGACCTTTTTAACCTGTTTTATCCACTTGTCCTTCAGACAAATGAGGTGACTGAATATTGTGTTTGATGCAAGAAACCACTTGACAAAATAAAATGCATTATTATTCCCACACCATTACTACAGAGAATCAGATACATTATACTAACCTCTGCCTATTGGCTACTTAGCTTATTCAAACCTGTCTCAAAATACAGTACTGCCCCTTTAAGACAAAAAAAAAATATATATTTTTTTACCTGACTGGCTTTTTCAAATATGTCTAGAAATGTACACGTTTTGTGCTCTTGTAGGAAGCAATCACTTCCCTATTGCTGACGACAAATGATCTATAACTGGGCTAATAACTCACTAACTAGAAAATAATATGAACAAATGTGCACAAGTCGATCTCACTTTGATCTCAAAACAAGCGCATCTACTCACGACCGCTCATGCTGTAAACACAGTCCAGTGAATGGCACAGATCCATATATGGCAATGGTCTATTTGCATATAGGCCTACTGCAGCTCTGATTGGTTATGGCTCACCGGCCTGAGTCGTGCCTGTCAGTGCAACTAGAATCCTACTCATTCTGACCAATTTCTAATTTTCCACTTCTCTTTGGCCGTTGTAAATAAACAGATAGGAATGATTAGTAGCATTTTTTTTTAAATATAGACTATTTAACAAAAGTAATTGCGAGCACTTTAAGATGTTGTTTTGATGGTATGTCATGGGAAAATATTTAGGCCGATGTGGAGTTTGCTTAAACGGACATTTCTCATGTCTTTCAATTGTGTATTTCACCACGTGAGAGAGCAGCCAAAGGCTTCTGGAAACCTTGGATTTACAACCCGTCTCAAAAATAGTTGTACAGCGGTGGGCCACCGTTACTAAATGGATATAGGGGGAAACACTTCTCCATCACCCTCCACTTTAAAGAGTTACAAACAGACTTGTAAATCAAATTTGATTGGTCATATACACGTGTCTAGCAGATGTTATTGGTCACATACACGTGGTTAACAGATGTCATTGGTCACATACACGTGTCTAGCAGATGTCATTGGTCACATACACGTGTCTAGCAGATGTTATTGGTCACATACAGGCAGACAGATGTTAACAGATGTTATTGGTCACATACACGTGTCTAGCAGATGCTATTGGTCACATACACGTGGTTAACAGATGTTATTGGTCACATACACGTGGTTAACAGATGTTATTGGTCACGTACACGTGT
This sequence comes from Oncorhynchus masou masou, assembly GCF_036934945.1. NCBI lineage: Eukaryota > Metazoa > Chordata > Actinopteri > Salmoniformes > Salmonidae > Oncorhynchus > Oncorhynchus masou. The sequence continues at coordinate 2,743,180 of NC_088238.1, read as the reverse complement.
CTAGCAGATGTTATTGGTCACGTGCACGTGGTTAACAGATGTTATTGGTCACATACACGTGTCTAGCAGATGTCATTGGTCACATACACGTGTCTAGCAGATGTTATTGGTCACATACACGTGTCTAGCAGATGTTATTGGTCACATACACGTGGTTAACAGATGTTATTGGTCACATACACGTGGTTAACAGATGTTATTGGTCACATACACGTGTCTAGCAGATGTCATTGGTCACATACACGTGGTTAACAGATGTTATTGGTCACGTACACGTGTCTAGCAGATGTTATTGGTCACGTGCACGTGGTTAACAGATGTTATTGGTCACGTACACGTGGTTAACAGATGTTATTGCGAGTGTAGCGAAAAATGCTTTGTGATCAAACTAATTGCCTATCTCTGGGTCACAGACATAAACATACTCGACCTCAAGTTGAACCAACTGTAGTTTTGTTGCAGAGGGATGTTTATACTGGCACGTGTTCCAAAGACCGGTTGTTCCCCCTGTGATGTCGTTTTAAGTGGTAGCTGTGTCCGAGTGAGTTTTATCGACAGACCTCCTCAGTGTCCTGGTTCACTGGTTGATTTCTCTAACGGTTCCTTCTGGTTAATCTGTTGACAGGAGACAGACTCAGACTGTCATTCATCATCTACCTCAGAACGCAGGAGGAGAAGGAGGAGTAGTGACCCTGGTGAGTGTCTGTCTGTCTGCCTCTCTGCCTCCCCCTCTGTCTGTCTGTCTGTCTGTCTGTCTGTCTGTCTGTCTGTCTGTCTGTCTGTCTGTCTGTCTGTCTGTCTGTCTGTCTGCCTGCCTCTCTGCCTCCCCGTCTGTCTGCCTGCCTCTCTGCCTCCCCGTCTGTCTGCCTGCCTGTCTGCCCCTCTGTCTGTCTGTCTGCCTGTCTGCCTGTCTGTCTGTCTGTCTGTCTGTCTGTCTGTCTGCCTCCCCCTCTGTCTGTCTGTCTGTCTGCCTGCCTGCCTGCCCCTCTGTCTGTCTGTCTGCCCCTCTGTCTGTCTGTCTGCCCCTCTGTCTGCCTGCCTGCCCCTCTGTCTGCCTGCCTGCCCCTCTGTCTGTTGTTGTAGTACTCCAGCAGTGTGTACATAAACCTACACCTACTAACTACACCAGTCCTGCTCATCTGTCTGTCTGCCTCTCTGTCTGTTGTTGTAGTACTCCAGCAGTGTGTACATAAACCTACACCTACTAACTTACACCAGTCCTGCTCATCTGTCTCTCTGTCTGCCTGTCTCTCTGTCTGCCTGCCTCTCTGTCTGTTGTTGTAGTACTCCAGCAGTGTGTACATAAACCTACACCTACTAACTACACCAGTCCTGCTCATCTGTCTGTCTGCCTCTCTGTCTGTTGTTGTAGTACTCCAGCAGTGTGTACATAAACCTACACCTACTAACTTACACCAGTCCTGCTCATCTGTCTCTCTGTCTGCCTGTCTCTCTGTCTGTCTGCCTCTCTGTCTGTTGTTGTAGTACTCCAGCAGTGTGTACATAAACCTACACCTACTAACTACACCAGTCCTGCTCATCTGTCTCTCTGTCTGCCTGTCTCTCTGTCTGTCTGCCTCTCTGTCTTTTGTTGTAGTACTCCAGCAGTGTGTACATAAACCTACACCTACTAACTACACCAGTCCTGCTCATCTGTCTCTCTGTCTGCCTGTCTGTCTGCCTGCCCCTCTGTCTGTTGTTGTAGTACTCCAGTAGTGTGTACATAAACCTACACCTACTAACTACACCAGTCCTGCTCATCTGTCTCTCTGTCTGCCTGCCCCTCTGTCTGTCTGCCTGCCTCTCTGTCTGTCTGCCTCTCTGTCTGTCTGTCTGTCTGTCTGCCTCTCTGTCTGTAGTTGTAGTACTCCAGCAGTGTGTACATAAACCTACACCAGTCCTGCTCATGTGGATCTGTGTTGTACCTTTTCTCCTGGATGAAAAACTGTCATGTCAGGCCTCATGGCTTCATGTGGATCTGTGCTGTACCTTTTCTCCTGGACTGTTGCCCAGTCAAGTCTGTTGGGGAAGCAAAGACCGAGTTCTGGAATGCATAGAACCATCAGTCCCTTCTAATGGGTCCGTAGGAACACTCTGGTCTGGAGGCTGTGGGTGTTTTTAGACGACTTCTGCTCACAATGAGTCTCTTCAGGCCCAAAAGCAGCCTGACGGCATCCACACCACAACGACACCACAACGACGTGCCTGTTTCCCTGTTTCCTAACGGACCAGGGGAGAATCAACAACAGTCCTAGTCTGATGGATTGAAACGGACCATTTTTCAAAGGACTGGGGTTTTATTGCTCTTAGCTACTGGTTGTACCTCAGGGCCCCAGTACACAACATACGGCTATAAACAAATCCTCCATGTCTTGTGAACATCACATATTCATTGTGGGGGGCAGGGTAGCCTAGTGGTTAGAGCGTTGGACTAGAAATCGGAAGGTTGCGAGTTCAAACCCCCGAGCTGACAAGGTACAAATCTGTCGTTCTGCCCCTGAACAGGCAGTTAACCCACTGTTCCTAGACCGTCATTGAAAATAATAATTTGTTCTTAACTGACCTGCCTGGTTAAATAAAGGTAAAATAAAAAAATAATTAAAATGTCATCAAGGGAGAAACAGCTTTGTTGAAGACGTGTCAGTATGTTTCAATATGTCAACGGAGTGATCGGATGCACAATATGCTTCTCTATTTTACCGTCAGAGAGGAGAAATGGCGTATTTGAAAGAAATTGTTAGACGTAAAACCACTGCTCAGACCCTCTCTGTTCTATTCCAGAGGGGACGTCGTCGACCCAAGAGGAGGACGGGTGTGAGTCCAGGAAGAGACACAGGTCAGACAGCTTTTCTCTGACCTTTGATGACAGCATGTCCTGGTATGTGATTGGAGGCCTGAGACGAGACCGGAGGAGCAGTGAGTCTTCAGACTCACACAGTAACACTGTGAGTAGCCTCCTGTAACTCTGTGGGGGAGCCTCCTGTAACACTGTGGGGGAGCCTCCTGTAACACTGTGAGTAGCCTCCTGTAACTCTGTGGGGAGCCTCCTGTAACACTGTGGGGGAGCCTCCTGTAACACTGTGGGGGAGCCTCCTGTAACACTGTGAGTAGCCTCCTGTAACTCTGTGGGGGAGCCTCCTGTAACACTGTGATTAGCCTCCTGTAACACTGTGGGGGAGCCTCCTGTAACTCTGTGGGGGAGCCTCCTGTAACTCTGTGGGGAAGCCTCCTGTAACTCTGTGGGGGAGCCTCCTGTAACTCTGTGGGGAAGCCTCCTGTAACACTGTGGGGGAGCCTCCTGTAACTCTGTGGGGGAGCCTCCTGTAACACTGTGGGGGAGCCTCCTGTAACTCTGTGGGGGAGCCTCCTGTAACTCTGTGGGGGAGCCTCCTGTAACTCTGTGGGGGAGCCTCCTGTAACTCTGTGGGGGAGCCTCCTGTAACTCTGTGGGGGAGCCTCCTGTAACTCTGTGGGGGAGCCTCCTGTAACTCTGTGAGTAGCCTCCTGTAACACTGTGATTAGCCTCCTGTAACACTGTGAGTAGCCTCCTGTAACACTGTGGGGGAGCCTCCTGTAACACTGTGGGGGAGCCTCCTGTAACTCTGTGGGGGAGCCTCCTGTAACTCTGTGGGGGAGCCTCCTGTAACTCTGTGGGGGAGCCTCCTGTAACTCTGTGGGGGAGCCTCCTGTAACTCTGTGGGGGAGCCTCCTGTAACTCTGTGGGGGAGCCTCCTGTAACTCTGTGAGTAGCCTCCTGTAACACTGTGGGGGAGCCTCCTGTAACACTGTGATTAGCCTCCTGTAACACTGTGAGTAGCCTCCTGTAACACTGTGATGGAGCCTCCTGTAACACTGTGAGTAGCCTCCTGTAACACTGTGGGGAAGCCTCCTGTAACTCTGTGGGGGAGCCTCCTGTAACTCTGTGGGGGAGCCTCCTGTAACTCTGTGGGGGAGCCTCCTGTAACTCTGTGGGGAAGCCTCCTGTAACACTGTGGGGGAGCCTCCTGTAACTCTGTGGGGGAGCCTCCTGTAACACTGTGGGGGAGCCTCCTGTAACTCTGTGGGGGAGCCTCCTGTAACTCTGTGGGGGAGCCTCCTGTAACTCTGTGGGGGAGCCTCCTGTAACTCTGTGAGTAGCCTCCTGTAACACTGTGGGGGAGCCTCCTGTAACACTGTGATTAGCCTCCTGTAACACTGTGAGTAGCCTCCTGTAACACTGTGGGGGAGCCTCCTGTAACACTGTGAGTAGCCTCCTGTAACTCTGTGGGGAGCCTCCTGTAACACTGTGGGGAGCCTCCTGTAACACTGTGGGGGAGCCTCCTGTAACACTGTGAGTAGCCTCCTGTAACTCTGTGGGGGAGCCTCCTGTAACACTGTGATTAGCCTCCTGTAACACTGTGGGGGAGCCTCCTGTAACTCTGTGGGGGAGCCTCCTGTAACTCTGTGGGAAGCCTCCTGTAACTCTGTGGGGGAGCCTCCTGTAACTCTGTGGGGAAGCCTCCTGTAACACTGTGGGGGAGCCTCCTGTAACTCTGTGGGGGAGCCTCCTGTAACACTGTGGGGGAGCCTCCTGTAACTCTGTGGGGGAGCCTCCTGTAACTCTGTGGGGGAGCCTCCTGTAACTCTGTGGGGGAGCCTCCTGTAACTCTGTGGGGGAGCCTCCTGTAACTCTGTGGGGGAGCCTCCTGTAACTCTGTGGGGGAGCCTCCTGTAACTCTGTGGGGGAGCCTCCTGTAACTCTGTGGGGGAGCCTCCTGTAACTCTGTGGGGTAGCCTCCTGTAACTCTGTGGGGGAGCCTCCTGTAACTGTGGGTCAGCCTCCTGTAACTCTGTGGGGGAGCCTCCTGTAAGTCTGTGAGTAGCCTCCTGTAACACTGTGGGGGAGCCTCCTGTAACACTGTGGGGGAGCCTCCTTTAACTCTGTGGCGGAGCCTCCTGTTAATCTGTGGGGGAGCCTCCTGTAACTCTGTGGCGGAGCCTCCTGTAACTCTGTGGGGGAGCCTCCTGTAACTCTGTGGGGGAGCCTCCTGTAACTCTGTGGGGGATCCTACTGCAGTACAACTATTTACCCTGTCAGACTGTAGTTTCACCAATCCTAAATAAAAGGAGGGTGAGATCCTAAACTAGAGAATACCTGCTGGGTTACCACATTATGCAGATGATAGAATGGGATTATTCATTCCTACACATTCAGACGAAATGTTTCACGTCTAGTGTGTGACATCGGTTTGTTCAGTACTTTAGATTCTGAGTAAAAAAAATGATGATTGTAATTTGTAAATCTTATCGGCAGCTGTGTCCCAAGTCCCATGTTACTGAGCTCTCTCTCGTCTCTCTCAACAGGAAGTCGGTTCATTGGTCAGTGACGCGTGTGACGATGTTCTGAGCCAGGATCTGGGCTCAGACTCTGATAACTTCAGCGTGGAGTTTGAGGTGGAGTCCATTGACTCGGATGCCTACAGCGATCCTGAAGAGGCTTCAGTGTCTGGAGAGGACGAGGTCTCGGCTCACTGTCTTTTCAACTGTCTCTGTGTGTGTGTGTGTGTGTGTGTGTGTGTGTGTGTGTGTGTGTGTGTGTTTCCGCTGCATTTATTTAGCTGTGGTGCACCACCACACCAACAAAAAGCGGACCTTTTCGGTGGTTCTAAAATTATCACCGTGGGGGGGGGGGCATGCTCCCGGACTCCCCGAGGAAACATTGATGTGTGTGTGTGTGTCATTTCAAACAGCTCCCTCTAGTGTCCTGGGGTCAAACTGCAGCTGTTGACTCCCTGTGTGTCTGTCGTTCTCTCACAGGTGTATGAAGTCACCATCTTCGAGGAGGACTCGTTCGACGACGACACTGAGATCACGGAAGCAGTACGTTTCATATTTCCCTTAATAAAACACATCTAAATCAACACAAGTATACAACAGATCATTTCTCAGAATTCTGATTGGCCAACGAGCTGCTTAGCTGGGGGTTTTTTGTCACTCGCTACCAATGTTCTGGTTGGCTAGTGCCTGTGGTCTAATCTAGTGGTGGTGCCTGTGGTCTAATCTAGTGGTTTTGTCTAATCTAGCGGTGGTGTGGTCTAATCTAGCGGTGGTGTTGTCTAATCTAGCGGTGGTGTTGTCTAATCTAGCGGTGGTGTGGTCTAATCTAGTGGTGTTGTCTAATCTAGTGGTGTTGTCTAATCTAGCAGTGTTGTCTAATCTAGCGGTGTTGCCTGTGGTCTAATCTAGCGGTTTTGTCTAATCTAGCGGTCTTGTCTATGGTCTAATCTAGTGGTGGTGTGGTCTAATCTAGTGGTGGTGGTGTGGTCTAATCTAGCGGTGGTGGTGTGGTCTAATCTAGCGGTGGTGGTGTGGTCTAATCTAGCGGTGGTGGTGTGGTCTAATCTAGCGGTGGTGGTGTGGTCTAATCTAGCGGTCTTGTCTGTGGTCTAATCTAGCGGTCTTGTCTGTGGTCTAATCTAGCGGTGTTGCCTGTGGTCTAATCTAGCGGTGTTGCCTGTGGTCTAATCTAGCGGTGTTGCCTGTGGTCTAATCTAGCGGTGTTGCCTGTGGTCTAATCTAGCGGTCTTGTCTGTGGTCTAATCTAGCGGTGGTGCCTGTGGTCTAATCTAGCGGTCTTGCCTGTGGTCTAATCTAGTGTTGTGTGTTGTTTAATCTAGTGGTGCTGTGGTCTAATCTAGTGGTGTCATCTAGTGTTGTGTGTTGTTTAATCTAGTGGTGTCATCTAGTGTTGTGTAATCTAGTGGCGCTGTGTTCTAATCTAGTGGTGTCATCTAGTGTTGTGTGTTGTTTAATCTAGTGGCGCTGTGGTCTAATCTAGTGTTGTGTGTTGTTTAATCTAGTGGTGCTGTGGTCTAATCTAGTGGTGTCATCTAGTGTTGTGTGTTGTTTAATCTAGTGGTACTGTGGTCTAATCTAGTGTTGTGTGTTGTTTAATCTAGTGGTGCTGTGGTCTAATCTAGTGTTGTGTGTTGTTTAATCTAGTGGTGCCGTGGTCTAATCTAGTGTTGTGTGTTGTTTAATCTAGTGGTGCTGTGGTCTAATCTAGTGATGTCATCTAGTGTTGTGTGTTGTTTAATCTAGTGGTGCTGTGGTCTAATCTAGCGGTGTTGCCTGTGGTCCAATCTAGTGTTGTGTGTTTAATCTAGTGGTGCTGTGGTCTAATCTAGCGGTGTTGCCTGTGGTCCAATCTAGTGTTGTGTGTTGTTTAATCTAGTGGCACTGTGGTCTAATCTAGTGGTGTCATCTAGTGTTGTTTAATCTAGTGGCGCTGTGGTCTAATCTAGCGGTCCAATCTAGTGTTGTGTGTTGTTTAATCTAGTGGCGCTGTGGTCTAATCTAGTGGTGTCATCTAGTGTTGTTTAATCTAGTGGCGCTGTGGTCTAATCTAGTGGTGTCATCTAGTGTTGTTTAATCTAGTGGCGCTGTGGTCTAATCTAGTGGTGTCATCTAGTGTTGTGTGTTGTTTAATCTAGTGGCGCTGTGGTCTAATCTAGTGGTGTCATCTAGTGTTGTGTGTTGTTTAATCTAGTGGTGCTGTGGTCTAATCTAGCGGTGTTGCCTGTGGTCCAATCTAGTGTTGTGTGTTGTTTAATCTAGTGGCGCTGTGGTCTAATCTAGTGGTGTCATCTAGTGTTGTTTAATCTAGTGGCGCTGTGGTCTAATCTAGCGGTCCAATCTAGTGTTGTGTGTTGTTTAATCTAGTGGCGCTGTGGTCTAATCTAGTGGTGTCATCTAGTGTTGTTTAATCTAGTGGTGCTGTGGTCTAATCTAGCGGTCCAATCTAGTGTTGTGTGTTGTTTAATCTAGTGGTGCTGTGGTCTAATCTAGTGGTGTCATCTAGTGTTGTTTAATCTAGTGGTGCTGTGGTCTAATCTAGTGGTGTCATCTAGTGTTGTTTAATCTAGTGGTGCTGTGGTCTAATCTAGCGGTCCAATCTAGTGTTGTGTGTTGTTTAATCTAGTGGTGCTGTGGTCTAATCTAGTGGTGTCATCTAGTGTTGTTTAATCTAGTGGTGCTGTGGTCTAATCTAGTGGTGTCATCTAGTGTTGTGTGTTGTTTAATCTAGTGGCGCTGTGGTCTAATCTAGTGGTGTGTGTTGTTTAATCTAGTGGTGTCATCTAGTGTTGTTTAATCTAGTGGTGCTGTGGTCTAATCTAGTGGTGTCATCTAGTGTTGTGTGTTGTTTAATCTAGTGGTGCTGTGGTCTAATCTAGTGTTGTGTGTTGTTTAATCTAGTGTTGTGTGTTTAATCTAGTGGCGCTGTGGTCTAACCTAGTGTTGTGTGGTGTTTAATCTAGTGTTGTGTGTTGTTTAACCTAGTGTTGTTTAATCTAGTGTTGTGTGTTTAATCTAGTGGCGCTGTGGTCTAATCTAGTGTTGTGTGTTGTTTAATCTAGTGGTGCTGTGGTCTAATCTAGTGTTGTGTGTTGTTTAATCTAGTGTTGTGTGTTTAATCTAGTGGTGCTGTGGTCTAATCTAGTGTTGTGTGTTGTTTAATCTAGTGTTGTGTGTTTAATCTAGAGGTGCTGTGGTCTAATCTAGTGTTGTGTGTTTAATCTAGTGGCGCTGTGGTCTAATCTAGTGTTGTGTGTTTAATCTAGTGGCGCTGTGGTCTAATCTAGTGTTGTGTGTGGTTTAATCTAGAGGTGCTGTGGTCTAATCTAGTGTTGTGTGTTGTTTAATCTAGTGTTGTGTGTTTAATCTAGTGGCGCTGTGGTCTAATCTAGTGTTGTGTGTTGTTTAATCTAGTGTTGTGTGTTTAATCTAGAGGCGCTGTGGTCTAATCTAGTGTTGTGTGTTTAATCTAGTGGTGCTGTGGTCTAATCTAGTGTTGTGTGTTTAATCTAGTGGTGCTGAGGTCTAATCTAGTGTTGTGTGTTTAATCTAGTGGTGCTGTGGTCTAATCTAGTGTTGTGTGTTTAATCTAGTGGCGCTGTGGTCTAATCTAGTGGCGCTGTGGTCTAATCTAGTGGTGTGTGTTGTTTAATCTAGTGTTGTGTGTTTAATCTAGTGGCGCTGTGGTCTAATCTACTGGTGTGTGTTGTTTAATCTAGTGTTGTGTGTTTAATCTAGAGGTGCTGTGGTCTAATCTAGTGTTGTGTGTTTAATCTAGTGGCGCTGTGGTCTAATCTAGTGGTGTGTGTTGTTTAATCTAGTGTTGTGTGTTTAATCTAGTGGCGCTGTGGTCTAATCTAGTGGTGTGTGTTGTTTAATCTAGTGTTGTGTGTTTAATCTAGTGGCGCTGTGGTCTAATCTAGTGGTGTGTGTTGTTTAATCTAGTGTTGTGTGTTTAATCTAGTGGTGCTGTGGTCTAATCTAGTGTTGTGTGTTTAATCTAGTGGTGCTGTGGTCTAATCTAGTGTTGTGTGTTTAATCTAGTGGCGCTGTGGTCTAATCTAGTGGTGTGTGTTGTTTAATCTAGTGTTGTGTGTTTAATCTAGAGGTGCTGTGGTCTAATCTAGTGTTGTGTGTTTAATCTAGTGGCGCTGTGGTCTAATCTAGTGGTGTGTGTTGTTTAATCTAGTGTTGTGTGTTTAATCTAGTGGCGCTGTGGTCTAATCTAGTGGTGTGTGTTGTTTAATCTAGTGTTGTGTGTTTAATCTAGTGGTGCTGTGGTCTAATCTAGTGTTGTGTGTTTAATCTAGTGGTGCTGTGGTCTAATCTAGTGTTGTGTGTTTAATCTAGTGGCGCTGTGGTCTAATCTAGTGGTGTGTGTTGTTTAATCTAGTGTTGTGTGTTTAATCTAGTGGCGCTGTGGTCTAATCTAGTGGTGTGTGTTGTTTAATCTAGTGTTGTGTGTTTAATCTAGTGGTGCTGTGGTCTAATCTAGTGTTGTGTGTTTAATCTAGTGTTGTGTGTTTAATCTAGTGGTGCTGTGGTCTAATCTAGTGTTGTGTGTTTAATCTAGTGGTGCTGTGGTCTAATCTAGTGGTGTGTGTTTAATCTAGTGGTGCTGTGGTCTAATCTAGTGTTGTGTGTTTAATCTAGTGGCGCTGTGGTCTAATCTAGTGGTGTGTGTTGTTTAATCTAGTGTTGTGTGTTTAATCTAGTGGCGCTGTGGTCTAATCTAGTGGTGTGTGTTGTTTAATCTAGTGTTGTGTGTTTAATCTAGTGGTGCTGTGGTCTAATCTAGTGGTGTGTGTTTAATCTAGTGGTGCTGTGGTCTAATCTAGTGTTGTGTGTTTAATCTAGTGGTGCTGTGGTCTAATCTAGTGTTGTGTGTTTAATCTAGTGGCGCTGTGGTCTAATCTAGTGAGGTTGTTTCAGGACTACTGGAAGTGCTCAAAGTGTGAGGAGTTGAACCCTCCCCTCCCCCGAAACTGCAACCGCTGTTGGACGCTAAGAATGGACTGGTTTCCCGATTCTGACAGCAACTCTGCTGCCCCCAACCTCAAACCCTTACCCCCCAAGCCTACCCCAGCCCCGACAGAGCCCGACGAGACCGAAGGTCTGGATGTCCCAGACGGGAAGAGAGCCAGGTCGCCCCTTCCCCTCCTCAAAGACTCCCAGGAATTGATGTCTGTCTCTGGCCCCGATTCCCAAGACTCAGCCTGCTCCTCCCAGCCCTCCACCTCTTCTTCGAACTCCAACGGCGTGGGCTCAGGCTCGTCCTCTACTAGCGCCCCCTTCAGTCAAGAAGTGATGGCACCAGACTTGGAGCGTTTCAACAGCCTGGAGGCTCACCTCCCCGCCAGCTGCCTGGAGCCCTGCGTCATCTGTCAGACCAGGCCCAAGAACGGCTGCATCGTACACGGACGCACTGGGCACCTCATGGCCTGTTACACCTGCGCCAGGAAGCTGAAGAAGAGGAACAAGCTGTGTCCGGTCTGCAGGCAGCCTATCCAGTCTGTCGTCTTAATTTATCTCAGCTGAGGACGGCTATCGGCTAGACTGTGCATTCCAAATAAGCAGTCTATTCCCTTATGTAAGTGCACTACTCTCAACCATGGCCCCAATAGGACTCTGGTCTAAAGTAGTGCACTATTTAGGGAATAGGGTGTAACCCATAGCTACACAACTCCCTGTTCCTCAAAAACAACTTAAATCCTGAATGAATAAATAATGTTTTAATTTTGTTTATTTGGAAGTGATTTTATTTATGAACTCTATCAAACAAGGTGCCTGTTGTTGTGTTGATTTGGGATTGATTTCTAGTGTTCAGTCAAATAGCCTTTCTAGTTTTTCAAATTTATCAAATTATCTTAGTGGTGAAATATTCAATATATTTTATTAAATAAAGAATGTTTAGCAAATTAACAGAGATGGGTTTTCCTTTGTTTATTTTCACCTCGTCTTCCCTCTATTCTGCACAGATGATAATGATAGCGTTTTATATCATTGTATCTATAATGCCGTGGGGTTTAAACTACGTGAAAGTCAAATGTCTCAATAAAGTTCGCCGGTAGAAAGAGTCGTTTGTTGTTGACTCCGTCGACAAGAGCGAGTGGGTAGTGGTTACCAGGGTGACGACTTTTCATTTAAATCTTCAGGAAACATGTCTCAACCTGTTCTCTTGTCGAGCCCCATCCATATCTATTGCCCCTGGTGATAACTTGCCCCCCCCCCAAAAGCCCAAAGTCACTAGGGTAACCTATTCCCGTTTCTAGTGCACAGCTATTAACCAGGGCCCATGGGGAGCCATTTGGGTCACAAGATGACACTAAAACACTGCTGCTTTCTCAAGTCTCAACCCAGGCAAGACGACGAACTGCAGTTTGAAACATTTAAGGCTGTCGTTGATGCCATTGGAGTGCCGAAGAGACATTTTGAACGATATTAAACCCAGGTTTTGATTTATATGGGCTAACATGTATTTGGTTTGCTGTGATTCTCGTTCTTTTATCCCTGTTTTGGTAGTTAAACCTTCCGCCACCTGACAAGCCTCCAATCTAGTACTAAACCTTCCCCTACCTGACCCCTACCTGACAAGCCTCCAATCTAGTACTAAACCTTCCTCCACCTGACAAGCCTCCAATCTAGTACTAAACCTTCCCCCACCTGTCCCCTACCTGACAAACCTCCAATCTAGTACTAAACCTTCCCCCACCTGTCCCCTACCTGACAAGCCTCCAATCTAGTACTAAACCTTCCCCCACCTGTCCCCTACCTGACAAGCCTCCAATCTAGTACTAAACCTTCCCCCACCTGTCCCCTACCTGACAAGCCTCCAATCTAGTACTAAACCTTCCCCCACCTGACCCCTACCTGACAAGCCTCCAATCTAGTACTAAACCTTCCCCTACCTGACAAGCCTCCAATCTAGTACTAAACCTTCCCCCACCTGACAAGCCTCCAATCTAGTACTAAACCTTCCCCCACCTGTCCCCTACCTGACAAGCCTCCAATCTAGTACTAAACCTTCCCCCACCTGACAAGCCTCCAATCTAGTACTAAACCTTCCCCTACCTGTCCCCTACCTGACAAGCCTCCAATCTAGTACTAAACCTTCCCCTACCTGACCCCTACCTGACAAGCCTCCAATCTAGTACTAAACCTTCCGCCACCTGACAAGCCTCCAATCTAGTACTAAACCTTCCTCCACCTGACAAGCCTCCAATCTAGTACTAAACCTTCCCCTACCTGACAAGCCTCCAATCTAGTACTAAACCTTCCCCCACCTGACAAGTCTCCAATCTAGTACTAAACCTTCCCCTACCTGACCCCTACCTGACAAGCCTCCAATCTAGTACTAAACCTTCCTCCACCTGACAAGCCTCCAATCTAGTACTAAACCTTCCCCTACCTGTCCCCTACCTGACAAGCCTCCAATCTAGTACTAAACCTTCCCCTACCTGACCCCTACCTGACAAGCCTCCAATCTAGTACTAAACCTTCCTCCACCTGACAAGCCTCCAATCTAGTACTAAACCTTCCCCTACCTGACAAGCCTCCAATCTAGTACTAAACCTTCCCCCACCTGACAAGTCTCCAATCTAGTACTAAACCTTCCCCTACCTGACCCCTACCTGACAAGCCTCCAATCTAGTACTAAACCTTCCTCCACCTGACAAGCCTCCAATCTAGTACTAAACCTTCCCCTACCTGACCCCTACCTGACAAGCCTCCAATCTAGTACTAAACCTTCCCCTACCTGACCCCTACCTGACAAGCCTCCAATCTAGTACTAAACCTTCCCCTACCTGACCCCTACCTGACAAGCCTCCAATCTAGTACTAAACCTTCCCCTACCTGACCCCTACCTGACAAGCCTCCAATCTAGTACTAAACCTTCCTCCACCTGACAAGCCTCTAATCTAGTACTAAACCTTCCCCTACCTGACCCCTACCTGACAAGCCTCCAATCTAGTACTAAACCTTCCCCTACCTGTCCCCTACCTGACAAGCCTCCAATCTAGTACTAAACCTTCCCCTAATCGACCCCTACATGACAAGCCTCCAATCTAGTACTAAACCTTCCCCTACCTGACAAGTCTCCAATCTAGTACTAAACCTTCCCCCACCTGACAAGCCTCCAATCTAGTACTAAACCTTCCCCTACCTGACAAGCCTCCAATCTAGTACTAAACCTTCCCCTACCTGACCCCTACCTGACAAGCCTCCAATCTAGTACTAAACCTTCCTCCACCTGACAAGCCTCCAATCTAGTACTAAACCTTCCCCTACCTGACCCCTATCTGACAAGCCTCCAATCTAGTACTAAACCTTCCCCCACCTGACAAGCCTCCAATCTAGTACTAAACCTTCCCCCACCTGACAAGCCTCCAATCTAGTACTAAACCTTCCCCTACCTGACCCCTACCTGACAAGCCTCCAATCTAGTACTAAACCTTCCTCCACCTGACAAGCCTCCAATCTAGTACTTCTAGCTATAATGGCATTCCCCTCCACAGTGGTCTTAGTCTGGGTTGTCATGGTTTTCCCATCCACAGTGATCTTATTCTGGGTTGTCATGGCATTCCCCTCCACAGTGATCTTATTCTGGGTTGTCATGGCGTTCCCCTCCACAGTGATCTTAGTCTGGGTTGTCATGGTGTTCCCCTCCACAGTGATCTTAGACTGGGTTGTCATGGCATTCCCCTCCACAGTGATGTTAGTCTGGGTTGTCATGGCGTTCCCCTCCACAGTGATGTTAGTCTGGGTTGTCATGGCATTCCCCTCCACAGTGGTCTTAGTCTGGGTTGTCATGGTGTTCCCCTCCACAGTGGTCTTAGTCTGGGTTGTCATGGCGTTCCCCTCCACAGTGGTCTTAGTCTGGGTTGTCATGGTGTTCCCCTCCACAGTGATGTTAGTCTGGGTTGTCATGGCGTTCCCCTCCACAGTGATGTTAGTCTGGGTTGTCATGGCGTTCCCCTCCACAGTGATCTTAGTCTGGGTTGTCATGGCGTTCCCCTCCACAGTGATCTTAGTCTGGGTTGTCATGGCGTTCCCCTCCACAGTGATGTTAGTCTGGGTTGTCATGGCGTTCCCCTCCACAGTGATCTTAGTCTGGGTTGTCATGGCGTTCCCCTCCACAGTGATCTTAGTCTGGGTTGTCATGGCGTTCCCCTCCACAGTGATGTTAGTCTGGGTTGTCATGGCGTTCCCCTCCACAGTGATGTTAGTCTGGGTTGTCATGGTGTTCCCCTCCACAGTGATCTTAGACTGGGTTGTCATGGCGTTCCCCTCCACAGTGATGTTAGTCTGGGTTGTCATGGCGTTCCCCTCCACAGTGATGTTAGTCTGGGTTGTCATGGTGTTTCCCTCCACAGTGATCTTAGTCTGGGTTGTCATGGCGTTCCCCTCCACAGTGATGTTAGTCTGGGTTGTCATGGCGTTCCCCTCCACAGTGATGTTAGTCTGGGTTGTCATGGCGTTCCCCTCCACAGTGATGTTAGTCTGGGTTGTCATGGCTTTCCCCTCCACAGTGGTCTTAGTCTGGGTTGTCATGGCGTTCCCCTCCACAGTGATCTTAGTCTGGGTTGTCATGGCGTTCCCCTCCACAGTGATCTTAGTCTGGGTTGTCATGGCGTTCCCCTCCACAGTGATCTTAGTCTGGGTTGTCATGGCGTTCCCCTCCACAGTGATCTTAGTCTGGGTTGTCATGGCGTTCCCCTCCACAGTGATCTTAGTCTGGGTTGTCATGGCGTTCCCCTCCACAGTGATCTTAGTCTGGGTTGTCATGGCGTTCCCCTCCACAGTGATCTTAGTCTGGGTTGTCATGGTTTTCCCCTCCACAGTGATCTTTGTGTTCGCTGTGAGAGAAGTATTAAATGTGTCCTGTTCTACTAGTGCTGAGGAATCCCAGGATTTGTTATCTCATATTAAAGACATGTATATATGGCAACGTCATCAATTCTTAAATCATTGCAGAATCAGTAACGTGTCTTGTTCTCCCCGAAGAAAGTGTCTCCTCTACTCCAATTGGCGCTGCTGTTTTCTGCCTCCCCCTGCTGGTAAAAAGGTGCAATTACATTTTTCAGAATCATCATCATCCATCCACCAACACATCCACCTCGTTCAAGCAAGGTAAATAACTTGCATAGAGACGTTGTATTCAACTCCCCTTGGTAACATTTGAATTGATCCACATTGCAGTTATTCCTTATTTACCACTAAAAAACGAAATGATAAACATCCGAAAATAATGACTGGCCCAAGGGACATCCGCTGAGCAGAACATTAGGAACAGCTTCCTATTATTGAGTTGCAAACCCTTTTTGCCTTCAGAACCGCCTCAGTTTGTCGTGACGTGGACTCCACGAGGTGTCGAACGCAGGCCGGCATCCCCGTGCAACATGATCATTCCAATGCTTCACACAGTTGTCAAGTTGTGCTGGATGTCCTTTGGGGGGTGGACCATTCCTGGTACCTACTACCATACTCCGTTTAAATATTTTGTCTTTCCCCATTCACCCATTGAATGGTACACAGTCCATGGTTTCAATTGTCTCCTCCCTATCATCAACACCAGGGTGGCCCAACCCTCTTCCTGGAGATCTATTGTCCTGTATGTTTTCAGTAGTTAATAATAATAATAATTATTAAGTTAATTATTAACCTTTCGGTTACTAGTCCAACACTTTAACCACTAGGCTACGCTGCCTCTAAGCACTAGGCTACCTGCCTCTAACCGCTAGGCTACCTGCCTCTAACTGCTAGGCTACCTGCCTCTAACCGCTAGGCTACCTGCCTCCAACCGCTAGGCTACCTGCCTCTAACCGCTAGGCTACCCTGCCTCTAACCGCTAGGCTACCCTGCCTCTAACCGCTAGGCTACGCTGCCTCTAACCACTAGGCTACCTGCCTCTAACCACTAGGCTACACTGCCTCTAACCACTAGGCTACCCTGCCTCTAACCACTAGGCTACCTGCCTCTAACCACTAGGCTACACTGCCTCTAACCACTAGGCTACCTGCCTCTAACCACTAGGCTACCCTGCCTCTAACCACTAGGCTACCTGCCTCTAACCACTAGGCTACGCTGCCTCTAACCACTAGGCTACACTGCCTCTAACCACTAGGCTACCTGCCTCTAACCACTAGGCTACCTGCCTCTAACCACTAGGCTACCTGCCTCTAACCACTAGGCTACCTGCCTCTAACCACTAGGCTACCTGCCTCTAACCACTAGGCTACCTGCCTCTAACCACTAGGCTACCCTGCCTCTAACCACTAGGCTACCTGCCTCTAACCACTAGGCTACCTGCCTCTAACCACTAGGCTACCTGCCTCTAACCACTAGGCTACCTGCCTCTAACCACTAGGCTACCTGCCTCTAACCACTAGGCTACCTGCCTGTCTTGTATTTCTTCAGGTCAAACACCTCCAGAACCTGGTCTGATATCTGCAGCATGAAGGCCAACGCTTCATTAACAGTAAGTAAGTGGCAGGCTGAACATTTCAGTTAATGTAACAATGCAAAGAAATTCTAAGAATCATATGAACACTCATGCTCTTGTTAATAATAGACAATAGATATTACATTCTGATTGGTTAATGTTGGGACTAGACAATAGATATTACATTCTGATTGGTTAATGTTGGGACTAGACAATAGATATTACATTCTGATTGGTTAATGTTGGGACTAGACAATAGATATTACATTCTGATTGGTTAATGTTGGGACTAGACAATAGATATTACATTCTGATTGGTTAATGTTGGGACTAGACAATATATATTACATTCTGATTGGTTAATGTTGGGACTAGACAATAGATATTACATTCTGATTGGTTATTGTTGGGACTAGACAATATATATTACATTCTGATTGGTTATTGTTGGGACTAGACAATAGATATTACATTCTGATTGGTTATTGTTGGGACTAGACAATAGATATTACATTCTGATTGGTTAATGTTGGGACTAGACAATAGATATTACATTCTGATTGGTTCATGTTGGGACTAGACAATAGATATTACATTCTGATTGGTTAATGTTGGGACTAGACAATAGATATTAAATTCTGATCGGTTAGTACTAAACCTTCCCCCACCTGCGCCCTGATCGGTCCAGTAGATCACTACATCCTGTATCTGGTCCTCCTTAAAGTCCAGTAGATCACTTCCTACTCATCACTACATCCTGTATCTAAAGGTTGCCAGGTCCTCATTAAAGTCCAGTAGATCACTTCCTTATTCACTTTTTTTGTTTGGTTTATAAAGCTCTACTACACATGGTTGGTTAACTCTCTGAGGTTCCGCGGGTCGTCACCGAATTAGGAGAATCCGCTTTTAGTTTTAATGTGCCTCACTGCTGGAACAATTTGCAGAACGAATAACAATTGGATATTCTGGTGCAGTTTAGTGTGTTGGGGACCTAGTAGCTGAGGAATGACCGTAGCTGAGGAATGGCCGTAGCTGAGGAATGACCGTAGCTGAGGAATGACCGTAGCTGAGGAATGACCGTAGCTGAGGAATGGCCGTAGCTGAGGAATGGCCGTAGCTGAGGAATGGCCGTAGCTGAGGAATGACCGTAGCTGAGGAATGACCGTAGCTGAGGAATGGAACATTCTTGTGCTTTTTTAAAAACATTTTATTAGACATTGTATTGATTACTGTTTGGTTTCACATCGTTTTTTTAAATGTATTGTTGTAGTACTGTAAATCAGGGCACCCTGGGGGATGAGACCCTGGTCTCATTGGTTTTCCCCTGAATAAATAAATAAAATGACAGATCTGGGTTTATGGTGGTGTGTGGGTCTGGCTGGTTGCCCAGGCGACTGACGACAGTCGACCTATCCCTGACCTGCAGATCTTTAGGCATAGAGGAGACAGGACTCCACCTGCTGGTTAAAAAGCTCATAACTACTATCAGAATCTTCATCCGTCCACTTCCCATCATCCCCTCTCAAGCAAGGTTCATGTGTAGTGTCATGATTTAAGCTACTGATATTGAAGGCGTAACCCGGGACTCGATCCCGGGTCCAACGACTATCAAGCCAACACATGAATCGCTACATTATATCGGTTAACTTTGACACAACACCTGAAGACACATGAACAATGTAACCACAGACGTGGAGGGGGAAAAAAAGACTGATCCTAAAACATAAATTGACAGATTTAATCGTCAAGGCACAACAATCATTGTCAGCTGAAAGGTCAAAAGGTCAGTTGATAGATGAGGTAGAACAACACAAGAGGCATCTATGGACAATTTTGTCTCTGTCCCAAATGGCACCCAATCGATTCCCTATATAGTGCACTACTTTTAACCAGTGCCTATAGGGCTTTGGTAAAAATGTAGTGCACTAGGTAGGGAATAGGGTGGCATTTATGGGTCTACCATCCATCATTACCCATAATGCTTCAGGAAGGTTCTGTTTTTGACAATAACTATAGTGATACAGTCTCCAGTCCACCAGTACAGGTATTGTGATAGTCTCCAGTCCACCAGTACAGGTATTGTGATACAGTCCACCAGTACAGGTATTGTGATACAGTCCACCAGTACAGGTATTGTGATAGAGTCTCCAGTCCACCAGTACAGGTATTGTGATACAGTCCACCAGTACAGGTATTGTGATAGAGTCTCCAGTCCACCAGTACAGGTATTGTGATACAGTCCACCAGTACAGGTATTGTGATAGAGTCTCCAGTCCACCAGTACAGGTATTGTGATAGACTCTCCAGTCCACCAGTACAGGTATTGTGATAGTCTCCAGTCCACCAGTACAGGTATTGTGATACAGTCCACTAGTACAGGTATTGTGATAGTCTCCAGTCCACCAGTACAGGTATTGTGATACAGTCCACCAGTACACCAGTACAGGTATTGTGATACAGTCCACTAGTACAGGTATTGTGATACAGTCTGGAGAGAGGATATGTTTCAATTTATGTTCTGTCTGTGCAGTGAGCTCAGGCAGGTTGTCTCTGTGCTGTGCAGTGAGCTCAGGCAGGTTGTCTCTGTGCTGCGCAGTGAGCTCAGGCAGGTCGTCTCTGTGCTGCGCAGTGAGCTCAGGCAGGTCGTCTCTGTGCTGCGCAGTGAGCTCAGGCAGATCGTCTCTGTGCTGCGCAGTGAGCTCAGGCAGATCGTCTCTGTGCTGCGCAGTGAGCTCAGGCAGGTCGTCTCTGTGCTGCGCAGTGAGCTCAGGCAGGTTGTCTCTGTGCTGTGCAGTGAGCTCAGACAGGTCGTCTCTGTGCTGTGCAGTGAGCTCAGGCAGGTTGTCTCTGTGCTGCGCAGTGAGCTCAGGCAGGTCGTCTCTGTGCTGCGCAGTGAGCTCAGGCAGATCGTCTCTGTGCTGCGCAGTGAGCTCAGGCAGATCGTCTCTGTGCTGCGCAGTGAGCTCAGGCAGATCGTCTCTGTGCTGCGCAGTGAGCTCAGGCAGATCGTCTCTGTGCTGCGCAGTGAGCTCAGGCAGATCGTCTCTGTGCTGCGCAGTGAGCTCAGGCAGGTTGTCTCTGTGCTGTGCAGTGAGCTCAGGCAGGTCGTCTCTGTGCTGTGCAGTGAGCTCAGGCAGGTTGTCTCTGTGCTGTGCAGTGAGCTCAGGCAGATCGTCTCTGTGCTGTGCAGTGAGCTCAGGCAGGTCGTCTCTGTGCTGTGCAGTGAGCTCAGGCAGGTTGTCTCTGTGCTGTGCAGTGAGCTCAGGCAGGTTGTCTCTGTGCTGTGCAGTGAGCTCAGGCAGGTCGTCTCTGTGCTGTGCAGTGAGCTCAGGCAGGTCGTCGCTGTGCTGTGCAGTGAGCTCAGGCAGGTCGTCTCTGTGCTGTGCAGTGAGCTCAAGCAGGTCGTCTCTGTGCTGTGCAGTGAGCTCAGGCAGATCGTCTCTGTGCTGCGCAGTGAGCTCAGGCAGGTCGTCTCTGTGCTGTGCAGTGAGCTCAAGCAGGTCGTCTCTGTGCTGTGCAGTGAGCTCAAGCAGATCGTCTCTGTGCTGTGCAGTGAGCTCAGGCAGGTCGTCTCTGTGCTGCGCAGTGAGCTCAGGCAGGTTGTCTCTGTCTAAAAGTCTTGTCATGTTTGCAGGTAGAGGTGTGATTCCAGGTGTTTGCAGGTGGACTGGTAGGATCTTAGAGGCACTTCTAGACCTTCTCAACACCCCTCCATCCCTCCCTTACCCCCTGTCCTCAACAACCTTCCCTCCCTTACCCCGTGTCCTCAACACCCCTCCCTCCCTTACCCCCTGTCCTCAACACCCCTCCCTCCCTTACCCCCTGTCCTCAACACCCCTCCCTCCTTCCCTCCCTTACCCCCTGTCCTCAACACCCTTCCCTCCCTTACCCCCTGTCCTCAACACCCCTCCCTCCCTTACCCCCTGTCCTCAACACCCCTCCATCCTTCCCTCCCTTACCCCCTGTCCTCAACACCCCTCCATCCTTCCCTCCCTTACCCCCTGTCCTCAACACCCCTCCCTCCCTTACCCCCTGTCCTCAACACCCTTCCCTCCCTTACCCCCTGTCCTCAACACCCCTCCATCCTTCCCTCCCTTACCCCCTGTCCTCAACACCCCTCCCTCCCTTACCCCTGTCCTCAACACCCCTCCCTCCCTCCCTTACCCCCTGTCCTCAACACCCCTCCCTCCCTCCCTTACCCCCTGTCCTCAACACCCCTCCCTCCCTTACCCCCTGTCCTCAACACCCCTCCCTCCTTTACCCCCTGTCCTCAACACCCCTCCCTTACCCCCTGTCCTCAACACCCCTCCCTCCCTCCCTTTAGTCTCTTCTTCTCAGCTTGGCATGGCAGATTGCTGGCTGGCAGTAATTGCTTTCTTTCAGCACAATATTTAAAAAAAACCTAAAAAAGCATCAATACAAAACATACCATTTTTAAAAACACAAAATGGCTCACGTGTTTGTGCAAGGTAGAGCAATGCAAAGTGTTACAAGAAAATATATATAGGATTTTCTTTGTTTGTACAAAAATACTGAAAAAAAAAGAAGAGATTGTCTCTGGACTGGGAGATCCCATCTCAGTCAGTCTGTCTGTCCGTCTCCATGGATACGTCCCAAATCGCATCCTGTCCCCTATATAGTGCACTACTTTCGACCAGAGTCCTACACTACACAGGGAATAAGGTTCCATTTGGGACGTGACCCGTCTCTCGGTCACAGTAACACGGCATCCCAGAGAACCAGGAGCACCAGGAGGAGGGTGACGTCCGAGGGGCCCAGGCTGGGAGAGTGGCCACCCAGGGGCCTCCAGACCTGGGGTGGGGTGCAGGACTGGGTGGGGGGGCTGGGGCCAGGGGTGGCGGCTGCGGACCTCTGCAGATGGAAGTTGTGGACGAGGGCCGAGAATGAGTCGGGACCGTACGGGACCGTCAACGTCTCCGTCAACACCTGGTGGCCCGAGAACGTCACCTGGCGATCACATCGATTAGTTCATGTATTGATCAATTATTACAATGTTGAGTAAACACACAGGCAAATATGTCAATCACATTGATTGATTTGATACTATTGATTGATTGATTCATACCCAGATGTATACCAACTAAAGATACAGTATTGTACTGTAGATTGATTCATACCCAGATGTATACTAACTAAAGATACAGTATTGTACTGTAGATTGATTCATACCCAGATGCATACCAACTAAAGATACATTATTGTACTGTAGATTGATTCATACCCAGATGCATACCAACTAAAGATACAGTATTGTACTGTAGATTGATTCATACCCAGATGTATACCAACTAAAGATACAGTATTGTACTGTAGATTGATTCATACCCAGATGTATACCAACTAAAGATACAGTATTGTACTGTAGATTGATTCATACCCAGATGCATACCAACTAAAGATACAGTATTGTACTGTAGATTGATTCATACCCAGATGCATACCAACTAAAGATACAGTATTGTACTGTAGATTGATTCATACCCAGATGTATACCAACTAAAGATACAGTATTGTACTGTAGATTAAGTGTCTATTCTGTCTGAACAGATGAATTTTAATAAAGTTTCACAATATCTCTGTTGTTGTTAAATGTTCTGGTGCTTTCTCTGAGCCGCCTGTCGGAGGAACGGTTGTTATCTGTCCGTTGATCAGATGTTTACTGGAGACTGTGGGACCTCAAACGTGCTACTGCACCACACCACCCGGGAGGACCACCCACGTGGCTTTGTATGAGCTGGCTCAAAATAAAAACACTCAGAAACATTCATTGAGGCCGTGTCCTAAACGGCACCCTATTCCCTATTTAGAGTGCACTACTTTTGGACTTAGAGCCCATAGGATTGTCTCACTCTAGACAGTCTTAAACGGCACCCTATTCCCTATTTAGAGTGCACTACTTTTGGACTTAGAGCTCATAGGATTGTCTCACTCTAGACTGTGTCCTAAACGGCACCCTAATCCCTATATTGTGCACTAGTTTGACCAAAGCCCCATGTCCTCTCCACGCCACTTAGAGACAGATGACCCTCCACCCTCTTTGGTTTATTTGAGAGAAGTTAAATAATTCCTATCAGTCCCAGTCCAATCTCAGTGTTGTATTTAGGGAGGGGGGTGAGGGGGGGGGGGGCTCAAACAGCAAACATGCATCCAACAAGTTTGTAGAGTCACAAGTTCGATGAAGTCCTTGCTTGCTAGCAATATGGGACCAAATACTACACTTTTGACTACTTTAATACACATAGGAGGTACATTTGTCCAAATGCTTATGAGACAGGCAGTTAACCCACTGTTCCTAGACCAGTTAACCCACTGTTCCTAGACCAGTTAACCCACTGTTCCTAGACCAGTTAACCCACTGTTCCTAGACCAGTTAACCCACTGTTCCTAGACCAGTTAACCCACTGTTCCTAGGCAGTTAACCCACTGTCCCTAGGCAGTTAACCCACTGTCCTTAGCCAGTTAACCCCACTGTTCCTAGGCATTTAACCCACTGTTCCTAGGCAGTTAACCCCACTGTTCCTAGGCAGTTAACCCCACTGTTCCTAGGCAGTTAACCCACTGTCCCTAGGCAGTTAACCCCACTGTTCCTAGACCAGTTAACCCCACTGTTCCTAGACCAGTTAACCCACTGTTCCTAGGCAGTTAACCCACTGTTCCTAGACCAGTTAACCCACTGTTCCTAGACCAGTTAACCCACTGTTCCTAGACCAGTTAACCCACTGTTCCTAGACCCAGTTAACCCACTGTTCCTAGACCCAGTTAACCCACTGTTCCTAGACCCAGTTAACCCACTGTTCTTAGACCCAGTTAACCCACTGTCCCTAGGCAGTTAACCCACTGTCCTTAGCCAGTTAACCCCACTGTTCCTAGGCATTTAACCCACTGTTCCTAGGCAGTTAACCCCACTGTTCCTAGGCAGTTAACCCCACTGTTCCTAGGCAGTTAACCCACTGTCCCTAGGCAGTTAACCCCACTGTTCCTAGACCAGTTAACCCCACTGTTCCTAGACCAGTTAACCCACTGTTCCTAGGCAGTTAACCCACTGTTCCTAGACCAGTTAACCCACTGTTCCTAGACCAGTTAACCCACTGTTCCTAGACCAGTTAACCCACTGTTCCTAGACCCAGTTAACCCACTGTTCCTAGACCCAGTTAACCCACTGTTCCTAGACCCAGTTAACCCACTGTTCTTAGACCCAGTTAACCCACTGTCCCTAGGCAGTTAACCCACTGTCCTTAGCCAGTTAACCCCACTGTTCCTAGACCAGTTAACCCACTGTCCTTAGCCAGTTAACCCCACTGTTCCTAGGCATTTAACCCACTGTTCCTAGGCAGTTAACCCCACTGTTCCTAGGCAGTTAACCCCACTGTTCCTAGGCAGTTAACCCCACTGTTCATAGGCAGTTAACCCACTGTTCCCTAGGCAGTTAACCCACTGTTCCCTAGGCAGTTAACCCACTGTTCCCTAGGCAGTTAACCCACTGTTCATAGGCAGTTAACCCACTGTTCCTAGCCAGTTAACCCCACTGTTCCTAGGCAGTTAACCCCACTGTTCCTAGGCAGTTAACCCACTGTCCCTAGGCAGTTAACCCCACTGTTCCTAGACCAGTTAACCCCACTGTTCCTAGACCAGTTAACCCACTGTTCCTAGGCAGTTAACCCACTGTTCCTAGACCAGTTAACCCACTGTTCCTAGACCAGTTAACCCACTGTTCCTAGACCCAGTTAACCCACTGTTCCTAGACCCAGTTAACCCACTGTTCCTAGACCCAGTTAACCCACTGTTCCTAGACCCAGTTAACCCACTGTTCTTAGACCCAGTTAACCCACTGTCCCTAGGCAGTTAACCCACTGTTCCTAGGCATTTAACCCACTGTTCCTAGGCAGTTAACCCCACTGTTCCTAGGCAGTTAACCCCACTGTTCCTAGGCAGTTAACCCACTGTCCCTAGGCAGTTAACCCCACTGTTCCTAGACCAGTTAACCCCACTGTTCCTAGACCAGTTAACCCACTGTTCCTAGGCAGTTAACCCACTGTTCCTAGACCAGTTAACCCACTGTTCCTAGACCAGTTAACCCACTGTTCCTAGACCCAGTTAACCCACTGTTCCTAGACCCAGTTAACCCACTGTTCCTAGACCCAGTTAACCCACTGTTCCTAGACCCAGTTAACCCACTGTTCTTAGACCCAGTTAACCCACTGTCCCTAGGCAGTTAACCCACTGTCCTTAGCCAGTTAACCCCACTGTTCCTAGACCAGTTAACCCACTGTCCTTAGCCAGTTAACCCCACTGTTCCTAGGCATTTAACCCACTGTTCCTAGGCAGTTAACCCCACTGTTCCTAGGCAGTTAACCCCACTGTTCATAGGCAGTTAACCCACTGTTCCCTAGGCAGTTAACCCACTGTTCCCTAGGCAGTTAACCCACTGTTCCCTAGGCAGTTAACCCACTGTTCATAGGCAGTTAACCCACTGTTCCTAGCCAGTTAACCCACTGTTCCTAGACACAGTTAACCCACTGTTCCTAGACCCAGTTAACCCACTGTTCCTAGACCCAGTTAACCCACTGTTCTTAGACCCAGTTAACCCACTGTCCCTAGGCAGTTAACCCACTGTCCTTAGCCAGTTAACCCCACTGTTCCTAGACCAGTTAACCCACTGTTCCTAGACCAGTTAACCCACTGTTCCTAGACCCAGTTAACCCACTGTTCCTAGACCCAGTTAACCCACTGTTCCTAGACCCAGTTAACCCACTGTTCCTAGACCCAGTTAACCCACTGTTCTTAGACCCAGTTAACCCACTGTCCCTAGGCAGTTAACCCACTGTCCTTAGCCAGTTAACCCCACTGTTCCTAGACCAGTTAACCCACTGTCCTTAGCCAGTTAACCCCACTGTTCCTAGGCATTTAACCCACTGTTCCTAGGCAGTTAACCCCACTGTTCCGAGGCAGTTAACCCCACTGTTCATAGGCAGTTAACCCACTGTTCCCTAGGCAGTTAACCCACTGTTCCCTAGGCAGTTAACCCACTGTTCCCTAGGCAGTTAACCCACTGTTCATAGGCAGTTAACCCACTGTTCCTAGCCAGTTAACCCCACTGTTCCCTAGGCAGTTAACCCACTGTTCCTAGACCAGTTAACCCACTGTTCCTAGACCAGTTAACCCACTGTTCCTAGACCAGCTAACCCACTGTTCCTAGACCAGTTAACCCACTGTTCCTAGACCCAGTTAATCCACTGTTCCTAGACCAGTTAACCCACTGTTCCTAGCCAGTTAACCCACTGTTCCTAGCCAGTTAACCCACTGTTCCGAGGCAGTTAACCCACTGTTCCGAGGCAGTTAACCCACTGTTCTGAGGCAGTTAACCCACTGTTCCTAGGCAGTTAACCCACTGTTCCTAGGCAGTTAACCCACTGTTCCCTAGGCAGTTAACCCACTGTTCCTAGGCAGTTAAACCCACTGTTCCCTAGGCAGTTAACCCACTGTTCCTAGCCAGTTAAACCCACTGTTCCCTAGGCAGTTAACCCACTGTTCCTAGGCAGTTAACCCACTGTTCCTAGGCAGTTAACCCACTGTTCCTAGGCAGTTAACCCACTGTTCCTAGGCAGTTAACCCACTGTCCCTAGGCAGTTAACCCACTGTTCTTAGCCAGTTAACCCCACTGTTCCTAGGCATTTAACCCACTGTTCCTAGGCAGTTAACCCCACTGTTCCTAGGCAGTTAACCCCACTGTTCCTAGGCAGTTAACCCCACTGTTCATAGGCAGTTAACCCACTGTTCCCTAGGCAGTTAACCCACTGTTCCATAGCAGTTAACCCACTGTTCCTAGGCAGTTAACCCACTGTTCCTAGGCAGTTAACCCACTGTTCCTAGGCAGTTAACCCACTGTTCCTAGGCAGTTAACCCACTGTTCCTAGACCAGTTAACCCACTGTTCCTAGACCAGCTAACCCACTGTTCCTAGACCAGCTAACCCACTGTTCCTAGACCAGCTAACCCACTGTTCCTAGACCAGCTAACCCACTGTTCCTAGACCAGTTAACCCACTGTTCCTAGACCCAGTTAACCCACTGTTCCTAGACCCAGTTAACCCACTGTTCCTAGACCAGCTAACCCACTGTTCCTAGACCAGTTAACCCACTGTTCCTAGACCCAGTTAACCCACTGTTCCTAGACCCAGTTAACCCACTGTTCCTAGACCCAGTTAACCCACTGTTCCTAGACCCAGTTAACCCACTGTTCCTAGGCAGTTAACCCACTGTTCCTAGGCAGTTAACCCACTGTTCCTAGACCAGTTAACCCACTGTTCCTAGACCAGTTAACCCACTGTTCCTAGACCAGTTAACCCACTGTTCCTAGACCAGTTAACCCACTGTTCCTAGACCAGCTAACCCACTGTTCCTAGACCAGTTAACCCACTGTTCCTAGACCCAGTTAACCCACTGTTCCTAGACCCAGTTAACCCACTGTTCCTAGACCCAGTTAACCCACTGTTCCTAGACCCAGTTAACCCACTGTTCCTAGACCCAGTTAACCCACTGTTCCTAGACCCAGTTAACCCACTGTTCCTAGCCAGTTAGCCCACTGTTCCTAGCCAGTTAACCCACTGTTCCTAGCCAGTTAACCCACTGTTCCTAGCCAGTTAACCCACTGTTCCTAGCCAGTTAACCCACTGTTCCTAGCCAGTTAACCCACTGTTCCTAGGCAGTTAACCACACTGTTCCGAGGCAGTTAACCCACTGTTCCGAGGCAGTTAACCCACTGTTCCTAGGCAGTTAACCCACTGTTCCTAGGCAGTTAACCCACTGTTCCCTAGGCAGTTAACCCCACTGTTCCCTAGGCAGTTAACCCCACTGTTCCTAGGCAGTTAACCCACTGTTCCCTAGGCAGTTAACCCACTGTTCCTAGGCAGTTAACCCACTGTTCCTAGGCAGTTAACCCACTGTTCCTAGCCAGTTAACCCACTGTTCCTAGCCAGTTAACCCACTGTTCCTAGCCAGTTAACCCACTGTTCCTAGCCAGTTAACCCACTGTTCCTAGCCAGTTAACCCACTGTTCCTAGCCAGTTAACCACACTGTTCCTAGGCAGTTAACCACACTGTTCCTAGGCAGTTAACCCACTGTTCCTAGGCAGTTAACCCCACTGTTCCTAGGCAGTTAACCCCACTGTTCCTAGGCAGTTAACCCACTGTTCCTAGGCAGTTAACCCACTGTTCCTAGGCAGTTAACCCACTGTTCCTAGGCAGTTAACCCACTGTTCCCTAGACAGTTAACCCACTGTTCCCTAGACAGTTAACCCCACTGTTCCTAGACCAGTTAACCCACTGTTCCCTAGGCAGTAAACCCCACTGTTCCCTAGGCAGTAAACCCCACTGTTCCTAGACCAGTTAACCCACTGTTCCTAGACCAGTTAACCCCACTGTTCCTTAGGCAGTTAACCCACTGTTCCTAGGTAGTTAACCCCACTGTTCCTAGACCAGTTAACCCCACTGTTCCTTAGGCAGTTAACCCACTGTTCCTTGGCCATCATTGAAGATAATAACACATTCTTAACTGACTTGCCTAGTTAAATAAAGGTAAAATAGATTGTAAAAAAAATACCTTCAAAAAGAAGCATAAAGCGGAGCCCTATATAATCTATCATTATTATTATTATTATTAATTAAAATATAAATGGGATTTTCTAAAATCCACAACAATGTTTAAACCACATCAGGAGAGAACTTTTGAGGTTTAGGAAATGTTCAGTTTTGGGGTGTCGTTCCCCTTTAATTCCCCTGTGCACCCCAACGAGGCTGCTGTTTAGTTGTGTTTTTATGGCACACGTGTGATGGTAGAGTTGACTAAACAAATGACCCATATGAGGTTTGTGTGTTATGCACTATAGCCTATATATATTATATATACTATATATATATATGTGATTGAATATTATCTGCTGTTGGCTTGTGATGTATGTATATGTTATGCAACAGAGCTGACTTGAAACATTGTTAACAGGCTCAGGGCCATGGGCCTTTCTCATGATGGAAAAATACAGAGAAGCATGAAGACAGGAACTGTTCAATGAGTTGGGAGGGGGGCACATTCAGAGCGGGGTGTTGCGAGAACAAGCGGTCTTTTGTTAGATAACAGGAGGCAGGTGCGAGATAACGGTATGGAGCATGAGAACCTGGATGTACATCTATCAACAGACGCGCCAAGAGGCGGGGACCCGCCTGAGCGCCTGCAATAGGCTGAGCAAGTTTAAACCACGCCCAGCCTCTACTGTGATAGACAGTTCCAACCCTTCTGTTGGCCTATCACAGTATAAAGAATACTGTTTTACATACATCCTGTCAGTTCTCTGTTTTGCCCTGCGAGGTGGGACAGAGAGCCCGTATATAAGAAAATTGCATTTACCACTTATTGCTTAGCTAATAAAAAATACATAGCATACAATCGGTGACTCATTGTCATATTTATCCTGATACCAAATTGGAATTGACGCAACCCCCACCGGACTGAATCAAATAATCATGATATCATTCTGCCAGGAAGGCAATAGACTACTTTGTAGTTAACATTTTAATTGAGAAGGTTTTTTTTCCTGTGAAAGCCTTTCCATCTACCAGAAGACCATTGTGGTTTTATTAGCATCATCGCTAACAGCTATTTATTAGCATCATCGCTAACAGCTATTTATTAGCTTCATCGCTAACAGCTATTTATTAGCATCATCGCTAACAGCTATTTATTAGCATCATCGCTAACAGCTATTTATTAGCATCATCGCTAACAGCTATTTATTAGCATCATCGCTAACAGCTATTTATTAGCATCATCACTAACAGCTATTTATTAGCATCATCGCTAACAGCTACACCGAGTGGTAGCCGGGCACATACACAGACGGTGGGGGATTCTCGATGCCGGTTCAGAAACCTGAAAGAAATACGAATCACTGACGCATTCTGTTCTCGTCTTATTATAAACTTGGGTAAATTCATACATTTAGTTGATTTCCTACTATATTCCATATATTTTTGAATAGTGTTGAATTCCGTGTTATTATCTAGTTTCCGTGATTCAGCGTTCTTCGCATCACGGATTTTTAAATCGGACCCTAAATAAAAAGTGCTTTCATTTCTAAACGTTAAAACCGATATGTATGAAACTACCCTCAAATAAAAAGGTGACATTTTGTACATTCGCCTCATATGAAACATTTTTATCTCAAATCCAAAATGCTGGGAATAATAGAGCCAAATAAAAAGTTTAGGTTCACTGTCCAAATAAATAACTACCACCCAGATACACAGACCGGTACCAAATGGCACCCTATTCCCTATATATAGTGGAATAGGGCTCCGGTCAAAAGTAGTGCCATCTGAGACAGCAGCAGTAGTTGAATAAACTATCCTAAACGATCATTACTACCACTAGAGGGTGCTGTCTCAAATGGTAACCTATTCCCTATATAGTGGTATAGGGCTCTGGTCAAAAGTAGTGCACTACATAGGGAATAGGGTGCCATTTGAGACAGCAGTAGTTGAATAAACCCTAACTATCAGCACTACCACCAGAGGGGGCTGTCTCACCCTAAAGGTGTAGTTGCCTGGCAGCAGCAGTAGTTGAATAAACCCTAACTATCAGCACTACCACCAGAGGGGGCTGTCTCACCCTAAAGGTGTAGTTGCCTGGCAGCAGCAGTAGTTGAATAAACCCTAACTATCAGCACTACCACCAGAGGGGGCTGTCTCACCCTAAAGGTGTAGTTGCCTAGCAGCAGCAGTAGTTGAATAAACCTAAACTATCAGCTCTACCACCAGAGGGGGCTGTCTCACCCTAAAGGTGTGGTTGCCTGGCAACAGCAGTAGTTGAATAAACCCTAACTATCAGTACTACCACCAGAGGGGGCTGTCTCACCCTAAAGGTGTAGTTGCCTGGCAGCAGCAGTAGTTGAATAAACCCTAACTATCAGCTCTACCACCAGAGGGGGCTGTCTCGCCCTAAAGGTGTGGTTGCCTGGCAGCAGCAGTAGTTGAATAAACCCTAACTATCAGCACTACCACCAGAGGGGGCTGTCTCACCCTAAAGGTGTAGTTGCCTGGCAGCAGCAGTCTGTAGTATTCTCCATGGCGGTCGGTTCTGAAGGGACAGAGGTTCTGTCTCCCCTCCACCTCCACCAGAGCATTCTGTGATGGGTTTCCCTCCGCGTCCATCACCTGCCCTTTCACACCTAGAGACACACACACACACACACACACACACACACACACACACACACACACACACACACACACACACACACACACACACACACACACACACACACACACACACACACACAGCAGGACGGAAGGAGAGAAAGACAATCAATACCAACCAAGCCAATTGGTTTTCAATTTATGGTCATCCAAATTGTTAAAAGGTTTTTAAAACCATTCGAGTAAATGCAACAGTTGAACAACGGACGAAATTCCTCCAAAACTCCATCAGGTATCGACTGGATTATAGCACATAAAACATTTTATTGGAACAGACAAATAATACCTGGGATTTTGGTACTCAATATGTCAAATTTCACTTTTATTTTCTTAGCATTCACTCATATGCACATTTTGAAATGGTATCTGGTATTTAAAACAATATGTGTTCAAATAAAGAAAACGACTTATGCCTCATTTGCATAAACACACGAGGTAATTTGCATATATGAATAAATTCACCTAGGTGGAACTGGCCTGCAACCACCAACCACTAGCTCTGTCTAGGCTTACCTGCTCGGTCTAGACAGCCTCATTCATTACTGTTGTCAAGTTCTGTTGCATAATTCAACATGTTGCGTCACTAGCAGGATAGCCTCAGATTAAAGATCAACAGGCTTGGCTCTAGATCACATCTATCTAAACAGACATAATATCACTATCGTCCCAGTGTTCATGTTCAGGAAGTTGCTTTCATGTCAACTCATCTAATTTGTAAACATTTTAAAAAAAAGACAGACACAAGCAAAGACTATGAAAGATTCGCAGTAGTAAAATGAATGTAATCAATCCAGCGAGATTTAAGTGCCAAGTGGATTTCGCCCCTCCCCCCTCAGACACAGGAAATAGATCTTCAGGTGGGCGGAGTTTGCGCGCTGCTACTCCAATTGTCCGGGTGTTAGTTAGACGATACTCCATTAACTATTCAGAAAGGGGCGGAGTTTCCCCATTCTTAACTTTACTGGAATGAATGAACCCTTCGTCGCCCTATTCTGTGTTTACCTCGACACAACACAGGAGAACAGTCAGACTATTCTGTGTTTAACACAACACAGGAGAACAGTCAGACTATTCTGTGTTTAACACAACACAGGAGAACAGTCAGACTATTCTGTGTTTACCTCGACACAACACAGGAGAACAGTCAGACTATTCTGTGTTTACCTCGACACAACACAGGAGAACAGTCAGAATATTCTGTGTTTACCTCGACACAACACAGGAGAATAGTCAGACTATTCTGTGTTTACCTCGACACAACACAGGAGAACAGTCACCCTATTCTGTGTTTACCTCGACACAACACAGGAGAACAGTCACCCTATTCTGTGTTTACCTCGACACGACACAGGAGAACAGTCAGACTATTCTGTGTTTACCTCGACACAACACAGGAGAACAGTCAGACTATTCTGTGTTTAACACAACACAGGAGAACAGTCAGACTATTCTGTGTTTAACACAACACAGGAGAACAGTCAGACTATTCTGTGTTTAACACAACACAGGAGAACAGTCATACTATTCTGTGTTTAACACAACACAGGAGAACAGTCAGACTATTCTGTGTTTACCACAACACAGGAGAACAGTCAGACTATTCTGTGTTTACCTCGACACAACACAGGAGAACAGTCAGACTATTCTGTGTTTAACACAACACAGGAGAACAGTCAGACTATTCTGTGTTTACCTCGACACAACACAGGAGAACAGTCAGACTATTCTGTGTTTACCTCGACACAACACAGGAGAACAGTCAGACTATTCTGGAAAAGCTTTCGACTGGACTACAGGGGGAGCTTCTGTTGGGTTATTAAATATGACCTTTTAGCCAGGGTCACATTACAGTGGTGATTGTTGTGATGTCAGTTGAGGCACCAAGCATCACACCGACTCTCCTCTGCATCCCAAATGGCGCCCTAATACCTATATAGTGCACTACTTGACCAGAGTCCTATGGCACCCTATTCCCTATATAGTGCACTACTTTTGACCAGGGCCCACATCCCAAATGGCACGATATTCCCTATATAGGACACCACTTTTGACCGTGATGACTGACCTGGACCAGGAGTCGTCCCAGGGTAGACCATTGTTGTGAGATCTGATCTGTAGATCTATTTTAGTGCCTGGGGGCTTTTCAGCATGTGACATAACATTGTGATTTTTTTTTTTACAGAATTACCTTAAGCTTACATTCAATATCCACAAATCTTAAATGAATCGTTTAACCTTACCGATTCTTACCTAAATTAATCATACTACCACTGAAATGATCAAGCCACCACCTGGTAGTGAAACACTGTATAGCAGTATTGATTGATTTGATTGTATTTACGATAGACAGCGTGGTACTAACCCGCGACAGACAGTGTGGTACTAACCCACGATAGACAGCGTGGTACTAACCCACGATAGACAGCGTGGTACTAACCCACGACAGACAGCGTGGTACTAACCCACGATAGACAGAGTGGTACTAACCCACGATAGACAGAGTGGTACTAACCCACGATAGACAGCGTGGTACTGACCCACGACAGACAGCGTGGTACTGACCCACGACAGACAGCGTGGTACTAACCTGTGACAGACAGCGTGGTACTAACCCGTGACAGACAGCGTGGTACTAACCCACGATAGACAGCGTGGTAGTAACCCACGATAGACAGCGTGGTACTAACCCACGACAGACAGCGTGGTACTAACCCACGACAGACAGCGTGGTACTAACCCACGACAGACAGAGTGGTACTAACCCACGACAGACAGCGTGGTACTAGCCCACGACAGACAGCGTGGTACTAACCCACGATAGACAGCGTGGTACTAACCCACGATAGACAGAACGGTACTGACCTGTGACAGACAGCATGGTAATAACCCACGATAGACAGCGTGGTACTAACCCACGATAGACAGCATGGTACTAACCCACGATAGACAGCATGGTACTAACCCACGATAGACAGAGTGGTACTGACCCAGATGGACCTGTTGCATGTATGCCAGCAGCGCGGCCCGGTTGGCGTCCCAGAGCTCAGGCAGATCACTCTCTGGAGGGAATTTACAACAGGACAGCTCCAAGGTGATCTCTAGACACTGGCCCCACACGTAGTTATAGTCCTGCATCCCTCCTAGGAAACAGATAGAAGAACATGAAACTGAGCCAGACTGGAGCCATAATGGTGCTCTTCACTGTAGTCTATTAGACCAGTATCCTAGGAAACAGATAGAAAAACATGAAACTGAGCCAGACTGGAGCCATAATGGTGCTCTTCACTGTAGTCTATTAGACCAGTATCCTAGGAAACGGATAGAAAAACATGAAACTGAGCCAGACTGGAGCCATAATGGTGCTCGTCACTGCACAAGTCACTGTAGTCTATTAGACCAGTATCTTAGGAAACGGATAGAAAAACATGAAACTGAGCCAGACTGGAGCCATAATGGTGCTCTTCACTGTAGTCTATTAGACCAGTATCCTATGAAACGGATAAAAAAACATGAAACTGAGCCAGATTAGAGCCATAATGGTGCTCGTCACTGCACCAGTCACTGTAGTCTATTAGACCAGTATCCTAGGAAACGGATAGAAAAACATGAAACTGAGCCAGACTAGAGCCATAATGGTGCTCGTCACTGTAGTCTATTAGACCAGTATCCTAGGAAACGGATAGAAAAACATGAAACTGAGCCAGACTAGAGCCATAATGGTGCTCGTCACTGTAGTCTATTAGACCAGTATCCTAGGAAACGGATAGAAAAACATGAAACTGATCCAGACTGGAGCCATAATGGTGCTCGTCACTGTAGTCTATTAGACCAGTATCCTAGGAAACGGATAGAAAAACATGAAACTGAGCCAGACTAGAGCCATAATGGTGCTCGTCACTGTAGTCTATTAGACCAGTATCCTAGGAAACGGATAGAAAAACATGAAACTGAGCCAGACTAGAGCCATAATGGTGCTCGTCACTGTAGTCTATTAGACCAGTATCCTAGGAAACGGATAGAAAAACATGAAACTGAGCCAGACTAGAGCCATAATGGTGCTCTTCACTGCACCAGTCACTGTAGTCTATTAGACCAGTATCCTAGGAAACGGATAGAAAAACATGAAACTGAACCAGACTGGAGCCATAATGGTGCTCGTCACTGTAGTCTATTAGACCAGTATCCTAGGAAACGGATAGAAAAACATGAAACTGAAACAGACTGGAGCCATAATGGTGCTCGTCACTGTAGTCTATTAGACCAGTATCCTAGGAAACGGATAGAAAAACATGAAACTGAGCCAGACTAGAGCCATGATGGTGCTCGTCACTGTAGTCTATTAGACCAGTATCCTAGGAAACGGACAGAAAAACATGAAACAGAGCCAGACAGGAGCCATAATGGTGCTCGTCACTGCACCAGTTACTGTAGTCTATTAGACCAGTATCCTAGGAAACGGATAGAAAAACATGAAACTGAACCAGACTGGAGCCATAATGGTGCTCTTCACTGTAGTCTATTAGACCAGTATCCTATGAAACGGATAAAAAAACATGAAACTGAGCCAGACTGGAGCCATAATGGTGCTCTTCACTGTAGTCTATTAGACCAGTATCCTAGGAAACAGATAGAAAAACATGAAACTGAGCCAGACTGGAGCCATAATGGTGCTCTTCACTGTAGTCTATTAGACCAGTATCCTAGGAAACAGATAGAAAAACATGAAACTGAGCCAGACTGGAGCCATAATGGTGCTCGTCACTGCACAAGTCACTGTAGTCTATTAGACCAGTATCTTAGGAAACGGATAGAAAAACATGAAACTGAGCCAGACTGGAGCCATAATGGTGCTCTTCACTGTAGTCTATTAGACCAGTATCCTAGGAAACGGATAGAAAAACATGAAACTGAGCCAGACTGGAGCCATAATGGTGCTCGTCACTGCACAAGTCACTGTAGTCTATTAGACCAGTATCTTAGGAAACGGATAGAAAAACATGAAACTGAGCCAGACTGGAGCCATAATGGTGCTCTTCACTGTAGTCTATTAGACCAGTATCCTATGAAACGGATAAAAAAACATGAAACTGAGCCAGATTAGAGCCATAATGGTGCTCGTCACTGCACCAGTCACTGTAGTCTATTAGACCAGTATCCTAGGAAACGGATAGAAAAACATGAAACTGAGCCAGACTAGAGCCATAATGGTGCTCGTCACTGTAGTCTATTAGACCAGTATCCTAGGAAACGGATAGAAAAACATGAAACTGAGCCAGACTAGAGCCATAATGGTGCTCGTCACTGTAGTCTATTAGACCAGTATCCTAGGAAACGGATAGAAAAACATGAAACTGATCCAGACTGGAGCCATAATGGTGCTCGTCACTGTAGTCTATTAGACCAGTATCCTAGGAAACGGATAGAAAAACATGAAACTGAGCCAGACTAGAGCCATAATGGTGCTCGTCACTGTAGTCTATTAGACCAGTATCCTAGGAAACGGATAGAAAAACATGAAACTGAGCCAGACTAGAGCCATAATGGTGCTCGTCACTGTAGTCTATTAGACCAGTATCCTAGGAAACGGATAGAAAACATGAAACTGAGCCAGACTAGAGCCATAATGGTGCTCTTCACTGCACCAGTCACTGTAGTCTATTAGACCAGTATCCTAGGAAACGGATAGAAAAACATGAAACTGAACCAGACTGGAGCCATAATGGTGCTCGTCACTGTAGTCTATTAGACCAGTATCCTAGGAAACGGATAGAAAAACATGAAACTGAAACAGACTGGAGCCATAATGGTGCTCGTCACTGTAGTCTATTAGACCAGTATCCTAGGAAACGGATAGAAAAACATGAAACTGAGCCAGACTAGAGCCATGATGGTGCTCGTCACTGTAGTCTATTAGACCAGTATCCTAGGAAACGGACAGAAAAACATGAAACAGAGCCAGACAGGAGCCATAATGGTGCTCGTCACTGCACCAGTTACTGTAGTCTATTAGACCAGTATCCTAGGAAACGGATAGAAAAACATGAAACTGAACCAGACTGGAGCCATAATGGTGCTCGTCACTGTAGTCTATTAGACCAGTATCCTAGGAAACGGATAGAAAAACATGAAACTGAGCCAGACTAGAGCCATAATGGTGCTCGTCACTGTAGTCTATTAGACCAGTATCCTAGGAAACGGATAGAAAAACATGAAACTGAGCCAGACTAGAGCCATAATGGTGCTCGTCACTGTAGTCTATTAGACCAGTATCCTAGGAAACGGATAGAAAAACATGAAACTGAGCCAGACTAGAGCCATAATGGTGCTCTTCACTGCACCAGTCACTGTAGTCTATTAGACCAGTATCCTAGGAAACGGATAGAAAAACATGAAACTGAACCAGACTGGAGCCATAATGGTGCTCGTCACTGTAGTCTATTAGACCAGTATCCTAGGAAACGGATAGAAAAACATGAAACTGAAACAGACTGGAGCCATAATGGTGCTCGTCACTGTAGTCTATTAGACCAGTATCCTAGGAAACGGATAGAAAAACATGAAACTGAGCCAGACTAGAGCCATGATGGTGCTCGTCACTGTAGTCTATTAGACCAGTATCCTAGGAAACGGACAGAAAAACATGAAACAGAGCCAGACAGGAGCCATAATGGTGCTCGTCACTGCACCAGTTACTGTCGTCTATTAGACCAGTTTCTATAGGGTGAAGGGACATAATGACTGAACGTACGTACATGTGCAGTTCTATATGTATTCTACACTGAGATGATGCGGAACACTCCGGAACATTTACATAAATCTCCCATTGACATCAATGATCGGATGTCTTAGCAACTCTGCTAAATCTTAACCCAATATCTCCAGGGTTGATGACAACACGGACAAGTTGACCCAGCGAAAGGTCATGTATGTACAGTCGTGGTCAAAAGTTTTGAGAATGACACAAACATTAATTTTCACAACACGACTGTAAACGTGACCTCTAGTATTAGTACTGTATCGAATTTATCCCGTTTTGAACTATGAACCCGGGAGGGGGGGGCAGCTTGCGACTATCAACCCAACACCCTTAACTATTACCCCAGATCTGTAAGCTGATAGATGTATTGACTGACCTGGCAGAGGGTACCAGTAGTAGCCGTTGGTGATGCCCTCCTTAAAGTCCTTGGAGTCGTAACAGTGGTCTCCCTTGTGCATCTTGCTGTGGGTGTAGGAGTAGGTCTTAGCCAGCTGGATCAACACGTCGTTGTCGGGGGCAACACTGGATCCACTCTGCAGCTCACTACCTGTGTGACAACACAACACGTCAACCTGTTCCCTATATAGTGCACTACTTTAGACCAGAGCCCTATTCCCTATATAGTGCACTACTTTAGACCAGAGCCCTATTCCCTATATAGTGCACTACTTTAGACCAGAGCCCTATTCCCTATATAGTGCACTACTTTAGACCAGAGCCCTATTCCCTATATAGTACACTACTTTAGACCAGAGCCCTATTCCCTATATAGTACACTACTTTAGACCAGAGCCCTATTCCCTATATAGTACACTACTTTAGACCAGAGCCCTATTCCCTATATAGTGCACTACTTTAGACCAGAGCCCTATTCCCTATATAGTACACTACTTTAGACCAGAGTCCTATTCCCTATATGGTACACTACTTTAGACCAGAGCCCTATATAGTACACTACTTTAGACCAGAGCCCTATTCCCTATATAGTGCACTACTTTAGACCAGAGCCCTATTCCCTATATAGTACACTACTTTAGACCAGAGTACAATTCCCTATATAGTACACTACTATAGACCAGAGCCCTATTCCCTATATAGTACACTACTTTAGACCAGAGGCCTATTCCCTATATAGTGCACTACTTTAGACCAGAGCCCTATATAGTACACTACTTTAGACCAGAGCCCTATTCCCTATATAGTGCACTACTTTAGACCAGAGCCCTATTCCCTATATAGTGCACTACTTTAGACCAGAGCCCTTTTCC
This sequence comes from Oncorhynchus masou masou, assembly GCF_036934945.1. NCBI lineage: Eukaryota > Metazoa > Chordata > Actinopteri > Salmoniformes > Salmonidae > Oncorhynchus > Oncorhynchus masou. The sequence continues at coordinate 2,704,112 of NC_088238.1, read as the reverse complement.
CTATATAGTGCACTACTTTAGACCAGAGCCCTATTCCCTATATAGTACACTACTTTAGACCAGAGTACAATTCCCTATATAGTACACTACTATAGACCAGAGCCCTATTCCCTATATAGTACACTACTTTAGACCAGAGGCCTATTCCCTATATAGTGCACTACTTTAGACCAGAGTCCTATTCCCTATATAGTGCACTACTTTAGACCAGAGCCCTATTCCATATATAGTACACTACTTTAGACCAGAGCCCTATTCCCTATATAGTGCACTACTTTAGACCAGAGCCCTATTCCCTATATAGTACACTACTTTAGACCAGAGTACAATTCCCTATATAGTACACTACTATAAACCAGAACCCTATTCCCTATATAGTACACTACTTTAGACCAGAGGCCTATTCCCTATATAGTGTACTACTTTAGACCAGAGCCCTATTCCCTATATAGTGCACTACTTTAGACCAGAACCCTATTCCCTATATAGTGCACTACTTTAGACCAGAGCCCTATTCCCTATATAGTGCACTACTTTAGACCAGAGCCCTATTCCCTATATAGTGCACTACTTTAGACCAGAGCCCTATTCCCTATATAGTGCACTACTTTAGACCAGAGTCCTATTCCCTATATAGTGCACTACTTTAGACCAGAGCCCTATTCCATATATAGTACACTACTTTAGACCAGAGCCCTATTCCCTATATAGTGTACTACTTTAGACCAGAACCCTATTCCCTATGTAGTACACTACTTTAGACCAGAGCCCTATTCCCTATATAGTGTACTACTTTAGACCAATGCCCTGGGCTATTTGGGACACAATGGAGACATAACCAATATTGATGTGATTGACTGATTGGTTGATCTATTGATCTCTTGACAGGGACACCTGTTGTTACTCTGTAGTCATTCTAGTAGTCTCTATATTAGACACCTGTTGATTCTCTACTCTGTAGTCAGTCTAGTAGTCTCTATATTAGACACCTGTTGTTACTCTGTAGTCATTCTAGTAGTCTCTATATTAGACACCTGTTGATTCTCTACTCTGTAGTCATTCTAGTAGTCTCTATATTAGACACCTGTTGATTCTCTACTCTGTAGTCATTCTAGTAGTCTCTATATTAGACACCTGTTGATTCTCTACTCTGTAGTCATTCTAGTAGTCTCTATTTTAGACACCTGTTGATTCTCTACTCTGTAGTCATTCTAGTAGTCTCTATATTAGACACCTGTTGATTCTCTACTCTGTAGTCATTCTAGTAGTCTCTATATTAGACACCTGTTGATTCTCTACTCTGTAGTCATTCTAGTAGTCTCTATATTAGACACCTGTTGATTCTCTACTCTGTAGTCATTCTAGTAGTCTCTATTTTAGACACCTGTTGATTCTCTACTCTGTAGTCATTCTAGTAGTCTCTATATTAGACACCTGTTGATTCTCTACTCTGTAGTCATTCTAGTAGTCTCTATATTAGACACCTGTTGATTCTCTACTCTGTAGTCATTCTAGTAGTCTCTATATTAGACACCTGTTGATTCTCTACTCTGTAGTCATTCTAGTAGTCTCTATATTAGACACCTGTTGATTCTCTACTCTGTAGTCATTCTAGTAGTCTCTATATTAGACACCTGTTGATTCTCTACTCTGTAGTCATTCTAGTAGTCTCTATATTAGACACCTGTTGATTCTCTACTCTGTAGTCATTCTAGTAGTCTCTATTTTAGACACCTGTTGATTCTCTACTCTGTAGTCATTCTAGTAGTCTCTATATTAGACACCTGTTGATTCTCTACTCTGTAGTCATTCTAGTAGTCTCTATATTAGACACCTGTTGATTCTCTACTCTGTAGTCATTCTAGTAGTCTCTATATTAGACACCTGTTGATTCTCTACTCTGTAGTCATTCTAGTAGTCTCTATATTAGACACCTGTTGATTCTCTACTCTGTAGTCATTCTAGTAGTCTCTATATTAGACACCTGTTGATTCTCTACTCTGTAGTCATTCTAGTAGTCTCTATATTAGACACCTGTTGATTCTCTACTCTGTAGTCATTCTAGTAGTCTCTATATTAGACACCTGTTGATTCTCTACTCTGTAGTCATTCTAGTAGTCTCTATATTAGACACCTGTTGATTCTCTACTCTGTAGTCATTCTAGTAGTCTCTATATTGGGATCACTCAGCCTCTTTCTCTCTTTCTGTGTGTAAAGTACCTCCGTTGCTGTTGTCGTAGGGGTAGCTGGCCACCACAGCCCCACCGTGCAGGTTGGCCGACAGGACGAAGCTCTCAGTCTTCAGCCAGTCCATAATGGCTCTCACCTCCATTTCTCTCATTCCACTCTCCTTCTTAGAGAAGGCATCTGGGAAGTTCCTGTTCAGATCGATGCCGTTCTTATTGAACCTGTCAGGGAACCATATGACAAAATACAGAATATTAAGTTCACTAGGTACCGACCAAATAAAATACAATTTTATTTGTCACATGCGCCAAATGCAACAGACCTTAGTGAAATGCTGAATACAACAGGTGTAGTAGACCTTACAGTGAAATGCTGAATACAACAGGTGTAGTTGACCTTACAGTGAAATGCTGAATACAACAGGTGTAGTAGACCGCACAGTGAAATGCTGAATACAACAGGTGTAGGTAGACCTTACAGTGAAATGCTGAATACAAACAGGTGTAGGTAGACCTTAGTGAAATGCTGAATACAAACAGGTGTAGGTAGACCTTAGTGAAATGCTGAATACAACAGGTGTAGTAGACCTTACAGTGAAATGCTGAATACAAACAGGTGTAGGTAGACCTTACAGTGAAATGCTGAATACAACAAGTGTAGGTAGACCTTACAGTGAAATGCTGAATACAACAGGTGTAGTAGACCTTACAGTGAAATGCTGAATACAACAGGTGTAGGTAGACCTTAGTGAAATGCTGAATACAACAGGTGTAGATAGACCTTAGTGAAATGCTGAATACAACAGGTGTAGATAGACCTTAGTGAAATGCTGAATACAACAGGTGTAGTAGACCTTATTGAAATGCTTCCTTACAAGCCCTTAACCAACAATGCAGTTAAGAAAATACCAACAAAAAAAGTACGAGATAACAAATAATTAAATAGCAGCAGTAAATAACAATAGCGGGGCTATACACAGGGGGTACCGGTACAGAGTCAGTGTGCTGGGGCACCGGTGTTGATGTACATGTAGGTAGAGTTATTGAAGTGACTATGCATAGATAATAAGAGAGTAGCAGGGGTTTAAAATGGGGGGGCAATGCAAATAGTCTGGGTCGCAATTTGATTAGCTGTTGATTAGCTGTTCAGGAGTCTTATGGCTTGGGGGTAGAAGCTATTAAAGGGGCCTCGTGGACCTAGACTTGGCGCTCAGGTACCACTTGCTGTGCGGTAGCAGAGAGAACAGTCTATGACTAGGGTGGCTGGAGTCTGACCATTTTCAGGGCCTTCCTCTGACACCGCCTGGTATAGAGGTCTTGGATGGCAGGAAGCTTGGCCCCAGTGATGTACTGGGCTGTACACACTACCCTCTATAGCATCTATAGCACCTGGTATAGAGGTCCTGGATGGCAGGAAGCTTGGCCCCAGTGATGTACTGGACCGTATGCAGTACCCTCTGTAGTGCCTTGCGGTCGGATGCCAAGCAGTTGCCAGACCAGGCAGTGATGCAACCTGTCAGGATGCTCTTGATGGTGCAGCTGTAAAACCTTTTGAGGATCTGAGGACCCATGCCAAATCCTTTTAGTCTCCTGAGGGGGAGTAGATTTTGTCGTGCCCTCTTCACGACTGTCTTGGTGTGCTTGGACCATGTTAGTTTGTTGGTGATGTGGATGCCAATGAACTTGAAGCTCTCAACCTGCTCCATTGCAGCCCGTCGATGAGAATGGAGGCGTGCTCGGCCCTCTTTTTCCTGTAGTCCACAATCATCTCCTTTGTCTTGATCACGTTGAGGGAGAGGTTGTTGTCCTGGCACCACACGGTCAGGTCTCTGACCTCCTCCCTATAGGCTGTTTCATAGCTGTTGGTGATCAGGCCTACCACTGTTGTGTCATCAGCAAACTTAATGATGGTGTTGGAGTCATGCCTGGCTGTGCAGTCACGAGTGAACAGGGAGTACAGAAGGGGACTGAGCACGCACCCCTGAGGGGCTCCAGTGTTGAGGACCAGCGTGGCGGATGTGTCGTTACCTACCCTTACCACCTGGGGGTGGCCCGTCAGGAAGTCCAGGATCCAGTTGCAGAGGGAGGTGTTTAGTCCCAGGGTCCTTATCTTAGTGATGAGCTTTGAGGGCACTATGGTGTTGAACGCTGAGCTGTAGTCAATCAATAGTATTCTCAGATAGGTGTTCCTTTTGTCCAGGTGGGAAAGGGCAGTGTGGAGTGCAATAAAGATTGCATCATCTGTGGATCTGTTGGTGCAGTATGCAAATTGGAGTGGGTCTAGGGTTTCTGGGATAATGATGATGTGAGCCATGACCAGCCTTTCAAAGCATTTCATGGCTACAGACGTGAGTGCTACGGGTCGGTAGTCATTAAGGCAGGTTACCTTAGTGTTCTTGGGCACAGGGACTATGGTGGTCTGCTTGAAACATGTTGGTATTACAGACAGGGAGAGGTTAAAAATGTCAGTGAAGACACTAGCCAGTTGGTCAGGGCATGCTCGGAGTACACGTCCTGGTAATCCATCTGGCCCTGCGGTCTTGAATGTTGACCTGTTGAAAAGGTCTTAATCACATCGGCTGCCAGAGAGCATGATCACACAGTCATCCGGAACAGCTGATGCTCTCATGCATGTTACTTGCCTCGAAGCGAGCATAGAAGTTATTTAGCTTGTCTGGTAGGATCGTGTCACTGGGCAGCTCTTGGCTGTGCTTCCCTTTGTAGTCTGTAATGGTTTGCAGGCCCTGCCACATCTGACGAGCGTTGGAGCCGGTGTAGTACAATTCAATCTTAGTCCTGTATTGAGGCTTTGCCTGTTTGATGGTTTGTCGGAGGGCATAGCGGGATTTCTTATAAGCTTCTGGGTTAGAGTCCCGTTCATTGAAAGCGGCAGCTCTACCGTTTAGCTCAGTGCAAATGTTGCCTGTAATCCATGGTTTCTGGTTGGGGTATGTACGTACAGTCCCTGTGGGAACGACATCCTCGATGACCTTTTTGATGAAGCCAGTGACTGATGTGGTGTGCTCCTCAATGCCATCGGAAGAATCCCGGAACATGTTCCAGTCTGTGATAGCAAAACAGTCCTGTAGTTTAGCATCTGCTTCATCTGACCACTTTTTTTTTAATAGACAGAGTCACTGGTACTTCCTGCTTTAATTTTCGCTTGTAAGCAGGATAGAAGTATGGTGAGATTTACCACATGAGGGCGAGGGAGACGCGTCTCTGTGTATGGAGTAAAGGTGGTCTAGAATTGTTTCCCCTCTGGTTGCACATTTAACATGCTGACAGAGCCATCAGTATGAGATCCATGGGACATGGTTTATCCCCCCCACAGAGCCAACACCCGTCTGAAAGCATCTCTCTCTCTCTGCTCTGCGAAGACTTTCAGAGCACTGATATCCCATTCAGTGTGATCAGACCATTCCTTTTTTAAAAACAGTCATTGGTCCATTCATAAGATTCAGGCAGAGAGCTCGAATTGAAATTCTGTGGTCGCTGTTTACCCAGTGACGAGCGAGGATAACAAACAGTCACTCACCGTACAGACTAAGGTGGCCCTATACCAAACAGTCACTCACCGTACAGACTAAGGTGGCCCTATACCAAACAGTCACTCACCGTACAGACTAAGGTGGCCCTATACCAAACAGTCACTCACCGTACAGACTAAGGTGGCCCTATACCAAACAGTCACTCACCGTACCGACTAAGGTGGCCCTATACCAAACAGTCACTCACCGTACAGACTAAGGTGGCCCTATACCAACAGTCACTCACCGTACAGACTAAGGTGGCCCTATACCAAACAGTCACTCACCGTACCGACTAAGGTGGCCCTATAACAAACAGTCACTCACCGTACAGACTAAGGTGGCCCTATACCAAACAGTCACTCACCGTACAGACTAAGGTGGCCCTATACCAAACAGTCACTCACCGTACAGACTAAGGTGGCCCTATACCAAACAGTCACTCACCGTACAGACTAAGGTGGCCCTATACCAAACAGTCACTCACCGTACAGACTAAGGTGGCCCTATACCAAACAGTCACTCACCGTACAGACTAAGGTGGCCCTATAACAAACAGTCACTCACCGTACAGACTAAGGTGGCCCTATACCAAACAGTCACTCACTGTACAGACTAAGGTGGCCCTATACCAAACAGTCACTCACCGTACAGACTAAGGTGGCCCTATACCAAACAGTCACTCACCGTACAGACTAAGGTGGCCCTATACCAAACAGTCACTCACCGTACAGACTAAGGTGGCCCTATACCAAACAGTCACTCACCGTACAGACTAAGGTGGCCCTATACCAAACAGTCACTCACCGTACAGACTAAGGTGGCCCTATAACAAACAGTCACTCACCGTACAGACTAAGGTGGCCCTATACCAAACAGTCACTCACCGTACCGACTAAGGTGGCCCTATACCAAACAGTCACTCACCGTACAGACTAAGGTGGCCCTATACCAAATAGTCACTCACCGTACCGACTAAGGTGGCCCTATAACAAACAGTCACTCACCGTACAGACTAAGGTGGCCCTATACCAAACAGTCACTCACCGTACAGACTAAGGTGGCCCTATACCAAACAGTCACTCACCGTACCGACTAAGGTGGCCCTATACCAAACAGTCACTCACCGTACAGACTAAGGTGGCCCTATACCAAACAGTCACTCACCGTACAGACTAAGGTGGCCCTATACCAAACAGTCACTCACCGTACAGACTAAGGTGGCCCTATAACAAACAGTCACTCACCGTACAGACTAAGGTGGACCTATACCAAACAGTCACTCACCGTACAGACTAAGGTGGCCCTATACCAAACAGTCACTCACCGTACAGACTAAGGTGGATCTATACCAAACAGTCACTCACCGTACAGACTAAGGTGGACCTATACCAAACAGTCACTCACCGTACAGACTAAGGTGGCCCTATACCAAACAGTCACTCACCGTACAGACTAAGGTGGCCCTATACCAAACAGTCACTCACCGTACAGACTAAGGTGGATCTATACCAAACAGTCACTCACCGTACAGACTAAGGTGGATCTATACCAAACAGTCACTCACCGTACAGACTAAGGTGGCCCTATACCAAACAGTCACTCACCGTACAGAGTAAGGTGGCCCTATACCAAACAGTCACTCACCGTACAGACTAAGGTGGCCCTATACCAAACAGTCACTCACCGTACCGACTAAGGTGGATCTATACCAAACAGTCACCCACCGTACAGACTAAGGTGGATCTATACCAAACAGTCACTCACCGTACAGACTAAGGTGGCCCTATACCAAACAGTCACCCACCGTACAGACTAAGGTGGATCTATCCCAAACCACTGTCATGCTACTGTTCTCTCTCTCTGCTCTGTGATGACATTCACAGTGACTTAAGACCTCCAACACCATCCAGTAACGTCTACAGGTGTGCGTAATGATGATCTACAGGTGTGAATCATGATGATCTACAGGTGTGAATCATGATGAGTGCCAGGTGTGAATCATGATGAGTGCCAGGTGTGAATCATGATGATCTACAGGTGTGCGTAATGATGATCTACAGGTGTGAATCATGATGATCTACAGGTGTGAATCATGATGATCTACAGGTGTGCGTAATGATGATTGCCAGGTGTGAATCATGATGATCTACAGGTGTGCGTAATGATGATTGCCAGGTGTGCGTAATGATGAGTGCCAGGTGTGAATCATGATGATCTACAGGTGTGAATCATGATGATCTACAGGTGTGAATCATGATGATCTACAGGTGTGAATCATGATGATCTACAGGTGTGAATCATAATGATCTACAGGTGTGCGTAATGATGATCTACAGGTGTGAATCATGATGATCTACAGGTGTGAATCATGATGATCTACAGGTGTGAATCATAATGATGATCTACAGGTGTGCGTAATGATGATCTACAGGTGTGCGTAATGATGATCTACAGGTGTGCGTAATGATGATCTACAGGTGTGCGTAATGATGATCTACAGGTGTGCGTAATGATGAGTGCCAGGTGTGAATCATGATGAGTGCCAGGTGTGAATCATGATGATCTACAGGTGTGCGTAATGATGATCTACAGGTGTGAATCATGATGATCTACAGGTGTGAATCATGATGATCTACAGGTGTGCGTAATGATGATTGCCAGGTGTGAATCATGATGATCTACAGGTGTGCGTAATGATGATTGCCAGGTGTGCGTAATGATGAGTGCCAGGTGTGAATCATGATGATCTACAGGTGTGAATCATGATGATCTACAGGTGTGAATCATGATGATCTACAGGTGTGAATCATAATGATCTACAGGTGTGCGTAATGATGATCTACAGGTGTGAATCATGATGATCTACAGGTGTGAATCATGATGATCTACAGGTGTGAATCATAATGATGATCTACAGGTGTGCGTAATGATGATCTACAGGTGTGCGTAATGATGATCTACAGGTGTGCGTAATGATGATCTACAGGTGTGCGTAATGATGATCTACAGGTGTGCGTAATGATGATCTACAGGTGTGCGTAATGATGATCTACAGGTGTGCGTAATGAAGAATCCAAGGCCCGGTGGTTAGTAATCAGGCGACGTCCAACGCGGCAGGACTAGGTGGCCATTTGTGACACAAGCCAGGGGTAAAAGGGGAAGGAAGGAGGCTCAGAGCGGAGGAGGAGGAGGAAGTGCCAGGATGTTTGCTGAACTCGTCAGTGCGTGACCGGGCCGGGATGTGTGGGGCACTAGGTAAACATTATAAGGCTATCTCAACCCCCCCCCTTCCCCTCTACTCAACCTCTCCCCAGAGCACAGAGAGCTCTTTATCCCCACGCTGCCTCTCAAGGAGAAGGAGGGGAACACAGCTCTGCTACAGTCAAGAGAAGAAGACATGATTCACTCCCAGGCCGTGTCTCTACATCAGGGAAGAAGACATGATTCACTCCCAGGCCGTGTCTCTACATCAGGGAAGAAGAAGACATGATTCACTCCCAGGCCGTGTCTCTACATCAGGGAAGAAGACATGATTCACTCCCAGGCCGTGTCTCTACATCAGGGAAGAAGACATGATTCACTCCCAGGCCGTGTCTCTACATCAGGGAAGAAGACATGATTCACTCCCAGGCCGTGTCTCTACATCAGGGAAGAAGACATGATTCACTCCCAGGCCGTGTCTCTACATCAGGGAAGAAGACATGATTCACTCCCAGGCCGTGTCTCTACATCAGGGAAGAAGACATGATTCACTCCCAGGCCGTGTCTCTACATCAGGGGAGAAGACATGATTCACTCCCAGGCCGTGTCTCTACATCAGGGGAGAAGACATGATTCACTCCCAGGCCGTGTCTCTACATCAGGGAAGAAGACATGATTCACTCCCTCCCAGGCCGTGTCTCTACATCAGGGAGCTTCAACTCTTGTGACCAGGGGCCCCCTTCCAGGAAAACTGGCAACCCGGGGGCCCCTATCATACGTTAACTAAGTTATTATTATTATTTTTCTTCACATCTTGTCTTATCAGGTGAATGGCAATGTGGTGGAGAATTAAAATCAACATTATATAATGAATCTGTTTTTGGTAGATAAGAGTTCAGGTGGACCTTGGCTTCAGCAAAACGCTGGAAAGGAGGGGCGCTGGACAGCAATGAGGAAAAGCATGAGAAAGGGCTGACCAAGAAACTGATTCGAGGCAGAAAGGAGTTGGAACAACAACAACAACAACAACAACAACAAAGAAGGCAGAGAATAATTCAGCTCACTTTATTCCACCGTCCAGGATGAGGTGACAGACGGTTTCTACGCTCTGAAGAAGACGTCTGCTCGGATGTCGAAACGTCAGTCACCTGTACTCATTCTGAACACTCCTAAACTCTGAACAGTTAAGAACAAATTCTATTCGCTAGGAGCAGCTGGTTAACTGGTTAAATGTGTTGGTAAACATTATCATTCTGAACAATCCTAAACTCTTAACCTATTCGCTAGGAGCAGCTGGTTAACTATGTTGGTAAACATTATGTCCAAGTCAAGAAAGTTTACCAGATGCACTTGTGTTTATCTCGTCAGTAACAATTGCCACTGCTTTCCTGGGAGTTGACGTTCACGTTCAAATGGACAGTATATCGAGTAAAAACATTTACAGAGCTGCCTCAGGTGTAGCCTGGTTTATCTGTCTGGCCTGTGTGGCTGACTGCCTGGTTTATCGGTCTGGCCGGTGTGGCTGACTGCCTGGTTTAGCTGTCTAACCCTTCCCTTCCAGAGGTTATTATAGCTGTCTAACCCTTCCCTTCCAGAGGTTATTATAGCTGTCTAACCCTTCCCTTCCAGAGGTTATTATAGCCGTCTAACCCTTCCCTTCCAGAGGTTATTATAGCTGTCCCGGTCAGGCTGGAAGAGGCTGTAGGCTTGTCCCTGGCAGGCTGAGGTAGACTGAGAGAAACCCTGTAGCCTAATTCTGAATCATCTCCTGTACTTGTTTCGCTACCTCTCAAGGAGGTAGTGCACTCATTCCTCCAAGTGTACACTTGTTCACTACCTCTCAAGGAGGTAGTGCACTCATTCCTCCAAGTGTACACTTGTTCACTACCTCTCAAGGAGGTAGTGCACTCATTCCTTATCCTCCAAGTGTACACTTGTTCACTACCCCTCAAGGATGTAAAAAGCATTGTCTTGGCATTCAAATTAAGTCTAGTATATTTTAATTCCTATTTCAACCCAATGCTTTTAAAAACACTTGATGGGGACGGAACTAGTGCACACATGGGGAGAGGGGAAGAGTCAGGATCTGACCTCTGCAGCGGGTCAGCACAGGCTGCCTGACCTTTCAGCAAATGGCCAGTAGGAAATAACCCAGATTGTGCCTTTTTTCATTACCTTTATTTAACCAGGCAAGTCAGTTAAGAACAAATTATTATTTTCAATGACGGCCTGGGAACAGTGGGTTAACTGCCTGTTCAGGGGCAGAACGACAGATTTGTACCTTGTCAGCTCGGGGGTTTGAACTTGCAACCTTCCGGTTACTAGTCCAATGCTCTCACCACTAGGCTACACTGCCGCCCATTTAACAGTGTTTAAAAACACAGCACGACCAGGTCGCTCGCTCGCACACACACACACACACACACGAGATCAGGTCTGTTTACCCCAGACCACAGAAACACAAATGATCCCCTGCAGGAATTCCGATGAGCTTTAGATGTTTACAACTCTTTGATGTGGAGAGTTTGTGGTCTGCTATTGCTCGTCCTCCACTACACAACGGACATCTTTATATCATCAACGCATCTTCAACAGCATCTTCATTACGGGGGGGGGGAGCTCACTACAATGGCTTTTCACTTCAAAGAATCAGAATTTAGTAAAAACATACGTATGTCTGGGTGCTCAACAGTTAATAAGAAACCGACAGGATGCCTGGTCAATTCTTTCACTGTGTTTTAATGGTACCATACCTGTCACTGTGTTTTAATGGTACCATACCTGTCACTGTGTTTTAATGGTACCATACCTGTCACTGTGTTTTAATGGTACCATACCTGTCACTGTGTTTTAATGGTACCATACCTGTCACTGTGTTTTAATGGTACCATACCTGTCACTGTGTTTTAATGGTACCATACCTGTCACTGTGTTTTAATGGTACCATACCTGTCACTGTGTTTTAATGGTACCATACCTGTCACTGTGTTTTAATGGTACCATACCTGTCACTGTGTTTTAATGGTACCATACCTGTCACTGTGTTTTAATGGTACCATACCTGTCACTGTGTTTTAATGGTACCATACCTGTCACTGTGTTTTAATGGTACCATACCTGTCACTGTGTTTTAATGGTGCCATACCTGTCACTGTGTTTTAATGGTACCATACCGCTGGCTGCCTGGTTAAATCTGTCACTGTGTTTTAATGGTACCATACCGCTGGCTGCCTGGTTAAACCTGTCACTGTGTTTTAATGGTACCATACCACTGGCTGCCTGGTTAAACCTGTCACTGTGTTTTAATGGTACCATACCTGTCACTGTGTTTTAATGGTACCATACCACTGGCTGCCTGGTTAAATCTGTCACTGTGTTTTAATGGTACCATACCTGTCACTGTGTTTTAATGGTACCATACCACTGGCTGCCTGGTTAAATCTGTCACTGTGTTTTAATGGTACCATACCTGTCACTGTGTTTTAATGGTACCATACCACTGGCTGCCTGGTCAATTCTGTCACTGTGTTTTAATGGTACCATACCTGTCACTGTGTTTTAATGGTACCATACCTGTCACTGTGTTTTAATGGTACCATAACGCTGGCTGCCTGGTTAAACCTGTCACTGTGTTTTAATGGTACCATACCACTGGCTGCCTGGTCAATTCTGTCACTGTGTTTTAATGGTACCATACCGCTGGCTGCCTGGTTAAACCTGTCACTGTGTTTTAATGGTACCATACCACTGGCTGCCTGGTTAAACCTGTCACTGTGTTTTAATGGTACCATACCTGCCACTGTGTTTTAATGGTACCATACCTGTCACTGTGTTTTAATGGTACCATACCTGTCACTGTGTTTTAATGGTACCATACCTGTCACTGTGTTTTAATGGTACCATACCTGTCACTGTGTTTTAATGGTACCATACCTGTCACTGTGTTTTAATGGTACCATACCTGTCACTGTGTTTTAATGGTACCATACCTGTCACTGTGTTTTAATGGTACCATACCGCTGGCTGCCTGGTTAAATCTGTCACTGTGTTTTAATGGTACCATACCTGTCACTGTGTTTTAATGGTACCATACCTGTCACTGTGTTTTAATGGTACCATACCTGTCACTGTGTTTTAATGGTACCATACCACTGGCTGCCTGGTTAAATCTGTCACTGTGTTTTAATGGTACCATACCGCTGGCTGCCTGGTTAAATCTGTCACTGTGTTTTAATGGTACCATACCACTGGCTGCCTGGTTAAACCGGTCACTGTGTTTTAATGGTACCATACCACTGGCTGCCTGGTTAAACCTGTCACTGTGTTTTAATGGTACCATACCACTGGCTGCCTGGTTAAACCTGTCACTGTGTTTTAATGGTACCATACCACTGGCTGCCTGGTTAAATCTGTCATTGTCTTTTAATGGTACCATACCACTGGCTGCCTGGTTAAACCTGTCACTGTGTTTTAATGGTACCATACCACTGGCTGCCTGGTTAAATCTGTCACTGTGTTTTAATGGTACCATACCACTGGCTGCCTGGTTAAACCTGTCACTGTGTTTTAATGGTACCATACCACTGGCTGCCTGGTTAAATCTGTCATTGTCTTTTAATGGTACCATACCACTGGCTGCCTGGTTAAACCTGTCACTGTGTTTTAATGGTACCATACCACTGGCTGCCTGGTTAAATCTGTCACTGTGTTTTAATGGTACCATACCACTGGCTGCCTGGTTAAACCTGTCACTGTGTTTTAATGGTACCATACCACTGGCTGCCTGGTCAATTCTGTCACTGTGTTTTAATGGTACCATACCGCTGGCTGCCTGGTTAAACCTGTCACTGTGTTTTAATGGTACCATACCACTGGCTGCCTGGTTAAACCTGTCACTGTGTTTTAATGGTACCATACCTGTCACTGTGTTTTAATGGTACCATACCTGTCACTGTGTTTTAATGGTACCATACCTGTCACTGTGTTTTAATGGTACCATACCTGTCACTGTGTTTTAATGGTACCATACCTGTCACTGTGTTTTAATGGTACCATACCTGTCACTGTGTTTTAATGGTACCATACCTGTCACTGTGTTTTAATGGTACCATACCTGTCACTGTGTTTTAATGGTACCATACCGCTGGCTGCCTGGTTAAATCTGTCACTGTGTTTTAATGGTACCATACCTGTCACTGTGTTTTAATGGTACCATACCTGTCACTGTGTTTTAATGGTACCATACCTGTCACTGTGTTTTAATGGTACCATACCACTGGCTGCCTGGTTAAATCTGTCACTGTGTTTTAATGGTACCATACCGCTGGCTGCCTGGTTAAATCTGTCACTGTGTTTTAATGGTACCATACCACTGGCTGCCTGGTTAAACCGGTCACTGTGTTTTAATGGTACCATACCACTGGCTGCCTGGTTAAACCTGTCACTGTGTTTTAATGGTACCATACCACTGGCTGCCTGGTTAAACCTGTCACTGTGTTTTAATGGTACCATACCACTGGCTGCCTGGTTAAATCTGTCACTGTGTTTTAATGGTACCATACCACTGGCTGCCTGGTTAAATCTGTCACTGTGTTTTAATGGTACCATACCACTGGCTGCCTGGTTAAACCTGTCACTGTGTTTTAATGGTACCATACCGCTGGCTGCCTGGTTAAATCTGTCACTGTGTTTTAATGGTACCATACCTGTCACTGTGTTTTAATGGTACCATACCTGTCACTGTGTTTTAATGGTACCATACCTGTCACTGTGTTTTAATGGTACCATACCACTGGCTGCCTGGTTAAATCTGTCACTGTGTTTTAATGGTACCATACCGCTGGCTGCCTGGTTAAATCTGTCACTGTGTTTTAATGGTACCATACCACTGGCTGCCTGGTTAAACCGGTCACTGTGTTTTAATGGTACCATACCACTGGCTGCCTGGTTAAACCTGTCACTGTGTTTTAATGGTACCATACCACTGGCTGCCTGGTTAAACCTGTCACTGTGTTTTAATGGTACCATACCACTGGCTGCCTGGTTAAATCTGTCACTGTGTTTTAATGGTACCATACCACTGGCTGCCTGGTTAAATCTGTCACTGTGTTTTAATGGTACCATACCACTGGCTGCCTGGTTAAACCTGTCACTGTGTTTTAATGGTACCATACCACTGGCTGCCTGGTTAAATCTGTCATTGTCTTTTAATGGTACCATACCACTGGCTGCCTGGTTAAACCTGTCACTGTGTTTTAATGGTACCATACCACTGGCTGCCTGGTTAAATCTGTCATTGTCTTTTAATGGTACCATACCACTGGCTGCCTGGTTAAATCTGTCATTGTCTTTTAATGGTACCATACCACTGTCTGCCTGGTTAAATCTGTCACTGTGTTTTAATGGTATCATACCTGTCACTGTGTTTTAATGGTACCATACCACTGGCTGCCTGGTTAAATCTGTCACTGTGTTTTAATGGTATCATACCTGTCACTGTGTTTTAATGGTACCATACCACTGGCTGCCTGGTTAAATCTGTCACTGTGTTTTAATGGTACCATACCTGTCACTGTGTTTTAATGGTACCATACCTGTCACTGTGTTTTAATGGTACCATACCTGTCACTGTGTTTTAATGGTACCATACCTGTCACTGTGTTTTAATGGTACCATACCTGTCACTGTGTTTTAATGGTACCATACCGCTGGCTGCCTGGTTAAACCTGTCACTGTGTTTTAATGGTACCATACCTGTCACTGTGTTTTAATGGTACCATACCTGTCACTGTGTTTTAATGGTACCATACCTGTCACTGTGTTTTAATGGTACCATACCTGTCACTGTGTTTTAATGGTACCATACCTGTCACTGTGTTTTAATGGTACCATACCGCTGGCTGCCTGGTTAAATCTGTCACTCTGTTTTAATGGTACCATACCTGTCACTGTGTTTTAATGGTACCATACCGCTGGCTGCCTGGTTAAACCTGTCACTGTGTTTTAATGGTACCATACCGCTGGCTGCCTGGTTAAATCTGTCACTGTGTTTTAATGGTATCATACCTGTCACTGTGTTTTAATGGTACCATACCACTGGCTGCCTGGTTAAATCTGTCACTGTGTTTTAATGGTACCATACCTGTCACTGTGTTTTAATGGTACCATACCTGTCACTGTGTTTTAATGGTACCATACCTGTCACTGTGTTTTAATGGCACCATACCTGTCACTGTGTTTTAATGGTACCATACCTGTCACTGTGTTTTAATGGTACCATACCTGTCACTGTGTTTTAATGGTACCATACCGCTGGCTGCCTGGTTAAATCTGTCACTGTGTTTTAATGGTACCTTACCGCTGGCTGCCTGGTTAAACCTGTCACTGTGTTTTAATGGTACCATACCACTGGCTGCCTGGTTAAATCTGTCACTGTGTTTTAATGGCACCATACCGCTGGCTGCCTGGTTAAACCTGTCACTGTGTTTTAATGGTACCATACCTGTCACTGTGTTTTAATGGTACCATACCGCTGGCTGCCTGGTTAAATCTGTCACTGTGTTTTAATGGTACCATACCGCTGGCTGCCTGGTTAAATCTGTCACTGTGTTTTAATGGTACCATACCACTGGCTGCCTGGTTAAACCTGTCACTGTGTTTTAATGGTACCATACCACTGGCTGCCTGGTTAAACCTGTCACTGTGTTTTAATGGTACCATACCGCTGGCTGCCTGGTTAAACCTGTCACTGTGTTTTAATGGTACCATACCACTGGCTGCCTGGTTAAATCTGTCACTGTGTTTTAATGGTACCATACCGCTGGCTGCCTGGTTAAATCTGTCACTGTGTTTTAATGGTACCATACCGCTGGCTGCCTGGTTAAATCTGTCACTGTGTTTTAATGGTACCATACCGCTGGCTGCCTGGTTAAATCTGTCACTGTGTTTTAATGGCACCATACCACTGGCTGCCTGGTTAAACCTGTCACTGTGTTTTAATGGCACCATACCGCTGGCTGCCTGGTTAAACCTGTCACTGTGTTTTAATGGTACCATACCTGTCACTGTGTTTTAATGGTACCATACCGCTGGCTGCCTGGTTAAATCTGTCACTGTGTTTTAATGGTACCATACCACTGGCTGCCTGGTTAAATCTGTCACTGTGTTTTAATGGTACCATATCGCTGGCTGCCTGGTTAAATCTGTCACTGTGTTTTAATGGTACCATATCGCTGGCTGCCTGGTTAAATCTGTCACTGTGTTTTAATGGCACCATACCTGTCACTGTGTTTTAATGGCACCATACCTGTCACTGTGTTTTAATGGTACCATACCTGTCACTGTGTTTTAATGGTACCATACCGCTGGCTGCCTGGTTAAATCTGTCACTGTGTTTTAATGGCACCATACCTGTCACTGTGTTTTAATGGCACCATACCTGTCACTGTGTTTTAATGGTACCATACCTGTCACTGTGTTTTAATGGTACCATACCTGTCACTGTGTTTTAATGGTACCATACCGCTGGCTGCCTGGTTAAATCTGTCACTGTGTTTTAATGGCACCATACCTGTCACTGTGTTTTAATGGCACCATACCTGTCACTGTGTTTTAATGGTACCATACCTGTCACTGTGTTTTAATGGTACCATATCGCTGGCTGCCTGGTTAAACCTGTCACTGTGTTTTAATGGTACCATACCACTGGCTGCCTGGTTAAATCTGTCACTGTGTTTTAATGGTGCCATACCTGTCACTGTGTTTTAATGGTACCATACCACTGGCTGCCTGGTTAAACCTGTCACTGTGTTTTAATGGTACCATATCGCTGGCTGCCTGGTTAAATCTGTCACTGTGTTTTAATGGCACCATACCTGTCACTGTGTTTTAATGGTACCATACCTGTCACTGTGTTTTAATGGTACCATACCTGTCACTGTGTTTTAATGGTACCATACCTGTCACTGTGTTTTAATGGTACCATACCTGTCACTGTGTTTTAATGGCACCATACCTGTCACATCCTGACCTTAGAGATCCTCATTATTCTCTATGTTTGGTTCGGTCAGGGTGTGACTCGGGTGGGAAATTCTGTGTTTTAATGGCACCATACCTGTCACATCCTGACCTTAGAGATCCTTTTCTTTTGTTGGCCGGTTATTGGTTCCCCATCAGGGACAGCTGTCTATCGTTGTATCTGATTGGGAACGATACTTAGGCAGCCTGTTTCCCACCTGAGTTTGTGGGATCTTGTTTTCTGTAGCCTGACAGAACTGCGCTCTTTCGGTTTTTTTCTTCCGTTTTTTGTTTGAGTGTTTTTTTGGGGAATATTAAAATCATGAACACTTTCCACGCTGCTCCTTGGTCTACTCATTATACCACCAACGAGAGCCGTTACAACACCACTCAATGCAATCGTTTGTTTTCGGGGAACGCAAACAGTTTACGACTCTCACAATACAGCTGATCCTCATTAGGCAATAAGAAGAAAACCACTTTCCTAATGGAAGACTGGACTCTTTCTGCTGTCACCTTGTTTTACTGACAACTTGACAGTATATAAAATCACAAAATAAACTCTATTGCCATGAAGAAACGTTGCCAGGAATTAGCCTCGATGTTGTACACAGGAAGTTGAGAATCATCCGCATCGACAATCACGACAGTGTGTCTGGGATTCAAACAGAGTAGTAGGAGAGGGATTCTGTGTTTTACATTATAGCCATTACCATATATATATATATATATATGACTAAATATTATCTGATGTTGGCTGTGGGAAGTATCTGCATTTGTGCACTTGAGCATCATCATGAGATTAAACAACTGCTTGCTACATCTACTTGCCTGTTTGTGTGTGTGTGACAAGAACTGAGTAACATGGTGTGAGCTGCATGTTGCAAAACTGTAGATAACTGTTGTGGCTAATCGGGTATAGGGAGGGGTGGTCATCACGAGGTTGTCCCCTCTATAGTGCACTAGAGTCCTGCTCTCTACTGTATACAGTAGGGACCTGTCCCCTCTATAGTACACTAGAGTCCTGCTCTATACTGTATACAGTAGGGACCTGTCCCCTCTATAGTACACTAGAGTCCTGCTCTATACAGTAGGGACCTGTCCCCCCTATAGTGAACTAGAGTCCTGCTCTATACTGTATACAGTAGGGACCTGTCCCCTCTATAGTACACTAGAGTCCTGCTCTATACTGTATACAGTAGGGACCTGTCCCCTCTATAGTACACTAGAGTCCTGCTCTATACTGTATACAGTAGGGACCTGTCCCCTCTATAGTGCACTAGAGTCCTGCTCTATACAGTAGGGACCTGTCCCCTCTATAGTACACTAGAGTCCTGCTCTATACAGTAGGGACCTGTCCCCCCTATAGTACACTAGAGTCCTGCTCTATACTGTATACAGTAGGGACCTGTCCCCTCTATAGTACACTAGAGTCCTGCTCTATACAGTAGGGACCTGTCCCCTCTATAGTGAACTAGAGTCCTGCTCTATACTGTATACAGTAGGGACCTGTCCCCTCTATAGTACACTAGAGTCCTGCTCTCTACTGTATACAGTAGGGACCTGTCCCCTCTATAGTACACTAGAGTCCTGCTCTATACAGTAGGGACCTGTCCCCTCTATAGTACACTAGAGTCCTGCTCTATACAGTAGGGACCTGTCCCCTCTATAGTGAACTAGAGTCCTGCTCTATACTGTATACAGTAGGGACCTGTCCCCTCTATAGTGCACTAGAGTCCTGCTCTATACAGTAGGGACCTGTCCCCCCTATAGTACACTAGAGTCCTGCTCTCTACAGTAGGGACCTGTCCCCTCTATAGTACACTAGAGTCCTGCTCTATACAGTAGGGACCTGTCC
Source organism: Oncorhynchus masou masou (assembly GCF_036934945.1). Lineage (NCBI taxonomy): Eukaryota > Metazoa > Chordata > Actinopteri > Salmoniformes > Salmonidae > Oncorhynchus > Oncorhynchus masou. The sequence goes on along the minus strand of NC_088238.1, from coordinate 2,684,319 downwards.
CCCCTATAGTACACTAGAGTCCTGCTCTATACTGTATACAGTAGGGACCTGTCCCCTCTATAGTACACTAGAGTCCTGCTCTCTACTGTATACAGTAGGGACCTGTCCCCTCTATAGTACACTAGAGTCCTGCTCTCTACTGTATACAGTAGGGACCTGTCCCCTCTATAGTACACTAGAGTCCTGCTCTCTACTGTATACAGTAGGGACCTGTCCCCTCTATAGTGAACTAGAGTCCTGCTCTATACAGTAGGGACCTGTCCCCTCTATAGTACACTAGAGTCCTGCTCTCTACAGTAGGGACCTGTCCCCTCTATAGTACACTAGAGTCCTGCTCTATACAGTAGGGACCTGTCCCCTCTATAGTACACTAGAGTCCTGCTCTATACAGTAGGGACCTGTCCCCTCTATAGTACACTAGAGTCCTGCTCTATACAGTAGGGACCTGTCCCCTCTATAGTACACTAGAGTCCTGCTCTATACAGTAGGGACCTGTCCCCTCTATAGTACACTAGAGTCCTGCTCTATACAGTAGGGACCTGTCCCCTCTATAGTACACTAGAGTCCTGCTCTATACAGTAGGGACCTGTCCCCCCTATAGTGAACTAGAGTCCTGCTCTATACTGTATACAGTAGGGACCTGTCCCCCCTATAGTACACTAGAGTCCTGCTCTATACTGTATACAGTAGGGACCTGTCCCCTCTATAGTACACTAGAGTCCTGCTCTATACAGTAGGGACCTGTCCCCTCTATAGTACACTAGAGTCCTGCTCTATACAGTAGGGACCTGTCCCCTCTATAGTACACTAGAGTCCTGCTCTATACAGTAGGGACCTGTCCCCTCTATAGTACACTAGAGTCCTGCTCTATACAGTAGGGACCTGTCCCCCCTATAGTACACTAGAGTCCTGCTCTCTACAGTAGGGACCTGTCCCCC